>NC_138768.1:2036632-2284132 GCF_965119305.1 Pelophylax lessonae
CATTTATAGGTAAAGTTGATCCAGGGAATAGCCGATTGCCTCTTGGGGGATCAGGAAGGAATTTTTGCCCCTGCTAGAGCAAATTTGATTGTGCTTTGCAGGGGTTTTTCGCCTTCCTCTGGATCAACTGTGGGTACCTCTCCCGGACCTCATCTACCTAAATTCATCTTCCACCAAGGGTGGCAGTGCCTCTTTCCAGGCTTTGCTACCCTCCTTAACTACCACCACAGGGCTGCTTAGGCCCCACGCTCCATCTGCCCACCCAGCACCACACCCAGTGTGGTGGTGCTCCCCCAAGTCCCAGCTACCTGACTGGCTACTAACATTTATAGGTAAAGTTGATCCAGGAATAGCCGATTGCCTCTCGGGGGATCAGGAAGGAATTTTTGCCCCGCTAGAGCAAATTTGATTGTGATTTGCAGGGGTTTTTCGCCTAACTCTGGATCAACTGTGGGTTCCTCTCCCGGACCTCACCTACCTAAATTCATCTTCCACCAAGGGTGGCAGTGCCTCTTCCCAGGCTTTGCTACCCTCCTTACCTACCACCACGGGGCTGCTTGGGCCCCACGCTCCATCTGCCCACCCAGCACCACACCTAGTGTGGTGGTGCTCCACCAAGTCCCAGCTACCTGACTGGCTACTAACATTTATAGGTAAAGTTGATCCAGGAATAGCCGATTGCCTCTCGGGGGATCAGGAAGGAATTTTCCCCCTGCTAGAGCAAATTTGATTGTGCTTTGCAGGGGTTTTTCGCCTTCCTCTGGATCAACTGTGGGTACCTCTCCCGGACCTCACCTACCTAAATTCATCTAACACCAAGGGTGGCAGTGCCTCTTCCCAGGCTCCGCTACCCTCCTTACCTACCACCACGGGGCTGCTTGGGCCCCACGATCCATCTGCCCACCCAGCACCACACCCAATGTGGTGGTGCTCCCCCAAGTCCCAGCTACCTGACTGGCTACTAACATTTATAGGTAAAGTTGATCCAGGGAATAGCCGATTGCCTATCGGGGGATCAGGAAGGAATTTTTGCCCCGCTAGAGCAAATTTGATTGTGATTTGCAGGGGTTTTTCGCCTAACTCTGGATCAACTGTGGGTTCCTCTCCCGGACCTCACCTACCTAAATTCATCTTCCACCAAGGGTGGCAGTGCCTCTTCCCAGGCTTTGCTACCCTCCTTACCTACCACCACGGGGCTGCTTGGGCCCCACGCTCCATCTGCCCACCCAGCACCACACCCAGTGTGGTGGTGCTCCACCAAGTCCCAGCTACCTGACTGGCTACTAACATTTATAGGTAAAGTTGATCCAGGAATAGCCGATTGCCTCTCGGGGGATCAGGAAGGAATTTTCCCCCTGCTAGAGCAAATTTGATTGTGCTTTGCAGGGGTTTTTCGCCTTCCTCTGGATCAACTGTGGGTACCTCTCCCGGACCTCACCTACCTAAACTCATCTTCCACCAAGGGTGGCAGTGCCTCTTCCCAGGCTCCGCTACCCTCCTTACCTACCACCACGGGGCTGCTTGGGCCCCACGCTCCATCTGCCCACCCAGCACCACACCCAATGTGGTGGTGCTCCCCCAAGTCCCAGCTACCTGACTGGCTACTAACATTTATAGGTAAAGTTGATCCAGGGAATAGCCGATTGCCTATCGGGGGATCAGGAAGGAATTTTTGCCTTGCTAGAGCAAATTTGATTGTGCTTTGCAGGGGTTTTTCACCTTCCTCTGGATCAACTGTGGGTACCTCTCCCGGACCTCACCTACCTAAATTCATCTTCCACCAAGGGTGGCAGTGCCTCTTTCCAGGCACCGCTACCCTCCTGACCTACCACCACGGGGCTGTGTGGGCCCCACGCTCCATCTGCCCACCCAGCACCACACCCAGTGTGGTGGTGCTCCCCCAAGTCCCAGCTACCTGACTGGCTACTAACATTTATAGGTAAAGTTGATCCAGGGAATAGCCGATTGCCTCTCGGGGGATCAGGAAGGAATTTTTGCCCCTGATAGAGCAAATTTGATTATGCTTTGCAGGGGTTTTTCGCCTTCCTCTGGATCAACTGTGGGTACCTCTCCCGGACCTCACCTACCTAAATTCATCTTCCTCCAAGGGTGGCAGTGCCTCTTTCCAGGCTCCGCTACCCTCCTTACCTACCACCACGGGGCTGCTTGGGCCCCACGCTCTATCTGCCCACCCAGCACCACACCCAGTGTGGTGGTGCTCCCCTAAGTCCCAGCTACCTGACTGGCTACTAACATTTATAGGTAAAGTTGATCCAGGGAATAGCCGATTACCTCTCGGGGGATCAGGAAGGAATTTTTGCCCCTGCTAGAGCAAATTTGATTGTGCTTTGCAGGGGTTTTTCGCCTTCCTTTGGATCAACTGTGGGTACCTCTCCCGGACCTCACCTACCTAAATTTATCTTTCACCAAGGGTGGAAGTGCCTCTTTCCAGGCTCCGCTACCCTCCTTACCTACCACCACGGGGCTTTTTGGGCCCCACGCTCCATCTGCCTACCCAGCACCACACCCAGTGTGGTGGTGCTCCCCCAAGTCCCAGCTACCTGACTGCCTATTAACATTTATAGGTAAAGTTGATCCAGGGAATAGCCGATTGCCTCTCGGGGGATCAGGAAGGAATTTTTCCCCCTTCTAGAGCAAATTTGATTGTGCTTTGCAGGGGTTTTTCGCCTTCCTCTGGATCAACTGTGGGTACCTCTCCTGGACCTCCCCTACCTAAATTCATCTTCCACCAAGGGTGGCAGTGCCTCTTTCCAGGCTCCGCTACATTCCTTACCTACCACCACGGGGCTGCTTTGGCCCCACGCTCCATCTGCCCACCCAGCACCACACCTAGTGTGGTGGTGCTCCCCCAAGTCCCAGCTACCTGACTGGCTATTAACATTTATAGGTAAAGTTGATCCAGGGAATAGCCGATTGCCTCTCGGGGGTTTAGGAAGGAATTTTTCCCCCTGCTAGAGCAAATTTGATTGTGCTTTGCAGGGGTTTTTCGCCTTCCTCTAGATCAACTGTGGGTACCTCTCCCGGACCTCACCTACCTAAATTCATCCTCCACCAAGGGTGGCAGTGCCTCTTTCCAGGCTCCGCTACCCTCCTTACCTACCACCACGGGGCTTTTTGGGCCCCACGCTCCATCTGCCCACCCAGCACCACACCCAGTGTGGTGGTGCTCCCCCAAGTCCCAGCTACCTGACTGGCTATTAACATTTATAGGTAAAGTTGATCCAGGGAATACCCGATTGCCTCTAGGGGGATTAGGATGGAATTTTTCCCCTGCTACAGCAAATTTGATTGTGCTTTGCAGGGGTTATTCGCCTTCCTCTGGATCAACTGTGGGTTCCTCTCCCGGACCTCACCTACCTAAATTAATCTTCAACCAAGGGTGGCAGTGCCTCTTCCCAGGCTCCGCTACATTCCTTACCTACCACCATGGGGCTGCTTTGGCCCCACGCTCCATCTGCCCACCCAGCACCACACCCAGTGTGGTGGTGCTCCCCCAAAACCAAGCTACCTGACTGGCTATTAACATTTATAGGTAAAGTTGATCCAGGGAATAGCCGATTGCCTCTCGGGTTTCAGGAAGGAATTTGTACCCCTGCTAGAGCAAATTTGATTGTGCTTTGCAGGGGTTTTTCGCCTTCCTCTAGATCAACTGTGGGTACCTCTCCCGGACCACACATACCTAAATTCATCCTCCCCCAAGGGTGGCAGTGCCTCTTTCCAGGCTCCGCTACCCTCCTTACCTACCACCACGGGGCTTTTTGGGCCCCACGCTCCATCTGCCCACCCAGCACCACACCCAGTGTGGTGGTGCTCCCCCAAGTCCCAGCTACCTGACTGGCTATTAACATTTATAGGTAAAGTTGATCCAGGGAATAGCCGATTGCCTCTCGGGGGATTAGGAAGGAATTTTTCCCCCTGCTTGAGCAAATTTGATTGTGCTTTGCAGGGGTTTTTCGCCTTCCTCTGGATCAACTGTGGGTACCTCTCCCGGACCTCACCTACCTAAACTCATCTTCCACCAAGGGTGGCAGTGCCTCTTCCCAGGCTCCGCAACCCTCCTCACCTACCACCACGGGGCTGCTTGGGCCCCACGCTCCATCTGCCCACCGAGCACCACACCGTGTGGTGGTGCTCCCCCAAGTACCAGCTACCTGACTGGCTACTAACATTTATAGGTAAATTTGATCCAGGGAGTAGCCGATTGCCTCTCGGGGGATCAGGAAGGAATTTTCCCCCTGCTAGAGCAAATTTGATTGTGCTTTGCAGGGGTTTTTCGCCTTCCTCAGGATCAACTGTGGGTACCTCTTCCGTCCCTCACCTACCTAAATTCATCTTCCACCAAGGGTGGCAGTGCCTCTTCCCAGGTTCCGCTACCCTCCTTACGTACCACCACGGGGATGCTTGTGCCCCACACTCCATCTGCCCACCCAGCACCACACCAAGTGTGGTGGTGCTCCCCCAAGTCCCAGCTACCTGACTGGTTATTAACATTTATAGGTAAAGTTGATCCAGGGAATAGCCGATTGCCTCTCGGGGATCAGGAAGGAGTTTTTCCCCCTGCTAGAGCAAATTTGATTGTGCTTTGCAGGGGTTTTTCGCCTTCCTCTGGATCAACTGTGGGTACCTCTCCCGGACCTCACCTACCTAAATTCATCTAACACCAAGGGTGGCAGTGCCTCTATCCAGGCTCCGCTACCCTCCTCACCTACCACCACAGGGCTGCTTTGGCCCCACGCTCCATCTGCCCACCTAGCACCACACCCAGTGTGGTGGTGCTCCCCCAAGTCCCTGCTACCTGACTAGCTATTATCATTTATAGGTAAAGTTGGTCCAGGGAATAGCCGATTACCTCTCGGGGGATTAGGAAGGAATTTTTCCCCCTGCTAGAGCAAATTTGATTGTGCTTTGCAGGGGTTTTTCGCCTTCCTCTGGATCAACTGTTGGTACCTCTCCCGGAACCTCACCTACCTAAATTCATCTTCCACCAAGGGTGGCAGTGCCTCTTCCCAGGCTCCGCTACCCTCCTCACCTACCACCACGGGGCTGCTTGTGCCCCACGCTCCATCTGCCCACCCAGCACCACACCCAGTGTGGTGGTGCTCCCCCAAGTCCCAGCTACCTGACTGGCTATTAACATTTAAAGGTAAAGTTGATCAAGGGAATAGCCGATTGCCTCTCGGGGATCAGGAAGGAGTTTTTCCCCCTGCTAGAGCAAATTTGATTGTGCTTTGCAGGGGTTTTTCGCCTTCCTCTGGATTAACTGTGGGTTCCTCTCCCGGACCTCACCTACCTAAATTCATCTTCCACCAAGGGTGGCAGTGCCTCTTTCCAGGCTCCGCTACCCTCCTTACCTACCACCACGGGGCTTTTTGGGCCCCACGCTCCATCTGCCCACCCAGCACCACACCCAGTGTGGTGGTGCTCCCCCAAGTCCCAGCTACCTGACTGGCTATTAACATTTATAGGTAAAGTTGATCCAGGGAATAGCCGATTGCCTCTCGTGGGATTAGGAAGGAATTTTTCCCCCTGCTAGAGCAAATTTGATTGTGCTTTGCAGGGGTTTTTCGCCTTCCTCTGGATCAACTGTGGGTACCTCTCCCGGGCCTCACCTACCTAAATTCATCTTCCACCAAGGGTGGCAGTGCCTCTTTCCAGGCTCCGCTGCCCTCCTTACCTACCACCACGGGTTTCCTCAGGCCCCACGCTTCATCTGCCCACCCAGCACCACCCCCAGTGTGGTGGTGCTCCCCCAAGTCCCAGCTACCTGACTGGCTATTAACATTTATAGGTAAAGTTGATCCAGGGAATAGCCGATTGCCTCTCGGTGGATCAGGAAGGAATTTTTCCCTCTGCTAGAGCAAATTTGATTGTGCTTTGCAGGGGTTTATCGCCTACCTCTGGATCAACTGTGGGTACCTCTCCCGGACCTCACCTACCTAAATTCATCTTCCACCAAGGGTGGCAGTGCCTCTTCCCAGGCTCCGCTACCCTCCTCACCTACCACCACGGGGCTGCTTGTGCCCCACGCTCCATCTGCCCACCCAGCACCACACCCAGTGTGGGGGTGCTCCCCCAATTCCCAGCTACCTGACTGGCTATTAACATTTATAGGTAAAGTTGATCCAGGGAATAGCCGATTGCCTCTCGGGGGATTGGGAAGGAATTTTTCCCCCTGCTAGAGCAAATTTGATTGTGCTTTGCAGGGGTTTTTCGCCTTCCTCTGGATCAACTGTGGGTACCTCTCCCGGACCTCACCTACCTAAACTCATCTTCCACCAAGGGTGGCAGTGCCTCTTCCCAGGCTCCGCTACCCTCTTCACCTACCAGCACGGGGCTGCTTGGGCCCCACGCTCCATCTGCCCACCCAGCACCACACCCAGTGTGGTGGTGCTCCCCCAAGTCCCTGCTACCTGACTGGCTACTAACATTTATAGGTAAAGTTGATCCAGGCAATAGCCGATTGCCTCTCGGGTTTCAGGAAGGAATTTCGCCCCCTGCTAGAGCAAATTTGATTGTGCTTTTCAGGGGTTTTTCGCCTTCCTCTGGATCAACTGTGGGTACCTCTCCCGGACCTCACCTACCTAAATTTATCTTCCACCAAGGGTGGCAGTGCCTGTTTTCAGGCACCGCTACCCTCCTTACCTACCACCACGGGGCTTCTTGGGCCCCACGCTCCATCTGCCCACCCAGCACCACACCCAATGTGGTGGTGCTCCCCCAAGTCCCAGCTACCTGACTGGCTATTAACATTTAAAGGTAAAGTTGATCAAGGGAATAGCCGATTGCCTCTCGGGGATCAGGAAGGAGTTTTTCCCCCTGCTAGAGCAAATTTGATTGTGCTTTGCAGGGGTTTTTCGCCTTCCTCTGGATTAACTGTGGGTTCCTCTCCCGGACCTCACCTACCTAAATTCATCTTCCACCAAGGGTGGCAGTGCCTCTTTCCAGGCTCCGCTACCCTCCTTACCTACCACCACGGGGCTTTTTGGGCCCCACGCTCCATCTGCCCACCCAGCACCACACCCAGTGTGGTGGTGCTCCCCCAAGTCCCAGCTACCTGACTGGCTATTAACATTTATAGGTAAAGTTGATCCAGGGAATAGCCGATTGCCTCTCGTGGGATTAGGAAGGAATTTTTCCCCCTGCTAGAGCAAATTTGATTGTGCTTTGCAGGGGTTTTTCGCCTTCCTCTGGATCAACTGTGGGTACCTCTCCCGGGCCTCACCTACCTAAATTCATCTTCCACCAAGGGTGCCAGTGCCTCTTTCCAGGCTCCGCTACCCTCCTCACCTACCACCACGGGGCTGCTTTGGCCCCACGCTCCATCTGCCCACCCAGCACCACACCCAGTGTGGTGGTGCTCCCCCAAGTCCCAGCTACCTGACTGGCTATTAACATTTATAGGTAAAGTTGATCCAGGGAATAGCCGATTGCCTCTCGGGGGATCAGGAAGGAATTTTTCCCCCTGCTAGAGCAAATTTGATTGTGCTTTGCAGGGGTTTTTCGCCTTCCTCTGGATCAACTATGGGTACCTCTCCCGGACCTCACCTACCTAAATTCATCTTCCACCAAGGGTGGCAGTGCCTCTTCCCAGGCTCCGCTACCCTCTTCACCTACCAGCACGGGGCTGCTTTGGCCCCTCGCTCCATCTGCCCACCCAGCACCACACCCAGTGTGGTGGTGCTCCCCCAAGTCCCTGCTACCTGACTGGCTACTAACATTTATAGGTAAAGTTGATCCAGGCAATAGCCGATTGCCTCTCGGGTTTCAGGAAGGAATTTCGCCCCCTGCTAGAGCAAATTTGATTGTGCTTTTCAGGGGTTTTTCGCCTTCCTCTGGATCAACTGTGGGTACCTCTCCCGGACCTCACCTACCTAAATTTATCTTCCACCAAGGGTGGCAGTGCCTCTTCCCAGGCTCCGCTACCCTCCTTATTTACCACCACGGGGCTTTTTGGGCCCCACGCTCCATCTGCCCAGCCAGCACCACACCCAGTGTGGTGGTGCTCCCCCAAGTCCCAGCTACCTGACTGGCTATTAACATTTATAGGTAAAGTTGATCCAGGGAATAGCCGATTGCCTCTCGGGGGATTAGGAAGGAATTTTTCCCCCTGCTAGAGCAAATTTGATTGTGCTTTGAAGGGGTTTTTCGCCTTCCTCTGGATCAACTGTGGGTACCTCTCCCGGACCTCACCTACCTAAACTCATCTTCCACTAAGGGTGGCAGTGCCTCTTCCCAGGCTCTGCTACCCTCCTCACCTACCACCACGGGGCTGCTTGTGCCCCACGCTCCATCTGCCCACCCAGCACCACACCCAGTGTGGTGGTGCTCCCCCACGTCCCAGCTACCTGACTGGCTATTAACATTTAAAGGTAAAGTTGATCCAGGGAATAGCCGATTGCCTCTCGGGGATCAGGAAGGAGTTTTTCCCCCTGCTAGAGCAAATTTGATTGTGCTTTTCAGGGGTTTTTCGCCTTCCTCTGGATTAACTGTGGGTTCCTCTCCCGGACCTCACCTACCTAAATTCATCTTCCACCAAGGGTGGCAGTGCCTCTTCCCAGGCTCCGCTACCCTCCTTACCTACCACCACGGGGCTGCTTGGGCCCCACGCTCCATCTGCCCACCCAGCACCACACCCAGTGTGGTGGTGCTCCCCCAAGTCCCAGCTACCTGACTGGCTATTAACATTTATAGGTAAAGTTGATCCAGGGAATAGCCGATTGCTTCTCGGGGGATCAGGAAGGAATTTTTGCCCCTGCTAGAGCAAATTTGATTGTGCTTTGCAAGGGTTTTTCACCTTCCTCTGGATCAACTGTGGGTACCTCTCCCGGACCTCACCTATCTAAATTCATCTTCCACCAAGGGTGGCAGTGCCTGTTTTCAGGCACCGCTACCCTCCTTACCTACCACCACGGGGCTTCTTGGGCCCCACGCTCCATCTGCCCACCCAGCACCACACCCAATGTGGTGGTGCTCCCCCAAGTCCCAGCTACCTGACTGGCTACTAACATTTATAGGTAAAGTTGATCCAGGGAATAGCCGATTGCCTCTCGGGGGATCAGGAAGGAATTTTTGCCCCTGCTAGAGCAAATTTGATTGTGCTTTGCAGGGGTTTTTCGCCTTCCTCTGGATCAACTGTGGGTACCTCTCCCGGACCTCACCTACCTAAATTCATCTTCCACCAAGGGTGGCAGTGCCTCTTCCCAGGCTCCGCTACCCTCCTTACCTACCACCACGGGGGTGCTTGGGCCCCACGCTCCATCTGCCCACCCAGCACCACACCCAGTGTGGTGGTGCTCCCCCAAGTCCCAGCTACCTGACTTGCTATTAACATTTATAGGTAAAGTTGATCCAGGGAATAGCCGATTGCTTCTCGGGGGATCAGGAAGGAATTTTTGCCCCTGCTAGAGCAAATTTGATTGTGCTTTGCAAGGGTTTTTCACCTTCCTCTGGATCAACTGTGGGTACCTCTCCCGGACCTCACCTACCTAAATTAATCTTCAACCAAGGGTGCCAGTGCCTCTTTCCAGGCTCTGCTACCCTCCTCACCTACCACCACGGGGCTGCTTTGGCCCCACGCTCCATCTGCTCACCAAGCACCACACCCAGTGTGGTGGTGCTCCCCCAAATCCCAGCTACCTGACTGGCTATTAACATTTATAGGTAAAGTTGATCCAGGGAATAGCCGATTGCCTCTCGGGGGATCAGGAAGGAATTTTTGCCCCTGCTAGAGCATATTTGATTGTGCTTTGCAGGGGTTTTTCGCCTTCCTCTGGATCAACTGTGGGTATCTCTCCTGGACCTCACCTACCTAAATTCATCTTCAACCAAGGGTGGCAGTGCCTCTTCCCAGGCTCCGCTACCCTCCTTACCTACCACCACGGGGCTGCTTGGGCCCCAGGCTCCATCTGCCCACCCAGCACCACACCCAGTGTGGTGGTACTCCACCAAGTCCCAGCTACCTGACTGGCTACTAACGTTTATAGGTAAAGTTGATTCAGGGAATAGCCGATTGCCTCTCGGGGGATCAGGAAGGAATTTTTCCCCCTGCTAGAGCAAATTTGATTGTGCTTTTCAGGGGTTTTTCGCCTTCCTCTGGATCAACTGTGGGTACCTCTCCCGGACCTCACCTACCTAAATTCATCTTCAACCAAGGGTGGCAGTGCCTCTTCCCAGGCTCCGCTACCCTCCTTACCTACCACCACGGGGCTGCTTGGGCCCCAGGCTCCATCTGCGCACCTGTGGTGCTCCCCCAAGTCCCAGCTACCTGACTGGCTATTAACATTTATAGGTAAAGTTGATCCAGGGAATAGCCGATTGCCTCTCGGGGCATCAGGAAGGAATTGTTGCCCCTGCTAGAGCAAATTTGATTGTGCTTTGCAGGGGTTTTTCGCCTTCCTCTGGATCAACTGTGGGTACCTCTCCCGGACCACACATACCTAAATTCTTCCACCAAGGGTGGCAGTGCCTCTTTCCAGGCTCCGCTACCCTCCTTACCTACCACCACGGGGCTGCTTGGGCCCCACGCTCCATCTGCCCACCCAGCACCACACCCAGTGTGGTGGTGCTCCCCCAAGTCCCAGCTACCTGACTGGCTACTAACATTTATAGGTAAAGTTGATCCAGGGAATAGCCGATTGCCTCTCGGGGGATCAGGAAGGAATTTTTGCCCCTGCTAGAGCAAATTTGATTGTGCTTTGCAGGGGTTTTTCGCCTTCCTCTGGATCAACTGTGGGTACCTCTCCCGGACCTCACCTACCTAAATTCATCTTCCAACAAGGGTGGCAGTGCCTCTTTCCAGGCTCCGCTACCCTCCTTACCTACCACCACAGGGCTGCTTGTGCCCCACGCTCCATCTGCCCACCCAGCACCACACCCAGTGTGGTGGTGGTCCCCCAAGTCCCAGCTACCTGACTGGCTACTAACATTTATAGGTAAAGTTGATCCAGGGAATAGCCGATTGCCTCTCGGGGGATCAGGAAGGAATTTTTGCCCCTGCTAGAGCAAATTTGATTGTGCTTTGCAGGGGTTTTTCGCCTTCCTCTGGATCAACTGTGGGTACCTCTCCCGGACCTCACCTACCTAAATTAATCTTCCACCAATGGTGGCAGTGCCTCTTCCCAGGCTTCGCTACCCTCCTTACCTACCACCACGGGGCTGCTTGGGCCCCACGCTCCATCTGCCCACCCAGCACCACACCCAGTTTGGTGGTGCTCCCCCAAGTCCCAGCCACTTGACTGGCTATTAACATTTATAGGTAAAGTTGATCCAGGGAATAGCCGATTGCCTCTCGGGGGATCAGGAAGGAATTTTTCCCCCTGCTAGAGCAAATTTGATTGTGCTTTGCAGGGGTTTTTCGCCTTCCTCTGGATCAACTGTGGGTACCTCTCCCGGACCTCACCTACCTAAATTCATCTAACACCAAGGGTGGCAGTGCCTCTATCCAGGCTCCGCTATCCTCCTCACCTACCACCACAGGGCTGCTTTGGCCCCACGCTCCATCTGCCCACCTAGCACCACACCCAGTGTGGTGGTGCTCCCCCAAGTCCCTGCTACCTGACTAGCTATTATCATTTATAGGTAAAGTTGGTCCAGGGAATAGCCGATTGCCTCTCGGGGGATTAGGAAGGAATTTTTCCCCCTGCTAGAGCAAATTTGATTGTGCTTTGCAGGGGTTTTTCGCCTTCCTCTGGATCAACTGTTGGTACCTCTCCCGGAACCTCACCTACCTAAATTCATCTTCCACCAAGGGTGGCAGTGCCTCTTCCCAGGCTCCGCTACCCTCCTCACCTACCACCACGGGGCTGCTTGTGCCCCACGCTCCATCTGCCCACCCAGCACCACACCCAGTGTGGTGGTGCTCCCCCAAGTCCCAGCTACCTGACTGGCTATTAACATTTAAAGGTAAAGTTGATCAAGGGAATAGCCGATTGCCTCTCGGGGATCAGGAAGGAGTTTTTCCCCCTGCTAGAGCAAATTTGATTGTGCTTTGCAGGGGTTTTTCGCCTTCCTCTGGATTAACTGTGGGTTCCTCTCCCGGACCTCACCTACCTAAATTCATCTTCCACCAAGGGTGGCAGTGCCTCTTTCCAGGCTCCGCTACCCTCCTTACCTACCACCACGGGGCTTTTTGGGCCCCACGCTCCATCTGCCCACCCAGCACCACACCCAGTGTGGTGGTGCTCCCCCAAGTCCCAGCTACCTGACTGGCTATTAACATTTATAGGTAAAGTTGATCCAGGGAATCGCCGATTGCCTCTCGGGGGATTAGGAAGGAATTTTTCCCCCTGCTTGAGCAAATTTGATTGTGCTTTGCAGGGGTCTTTCGCCTTCCTCTGGATCAACTGTGGGTACCTCTCCCGGACCTCACCTACCTAAACTCATCTTCCACCAAGGGTGGCAGTGCCTCTTCCCAGGCTCCGCAACCCTCCTCACCTACCACCACGGGGCTGCTTGGGCCCCACGCTCCATCTGCCCACCGAGCACCACACCGTGTGGTGGTGCTCCCCCAAGTACCAGCTACCTGACTGGCTACTAACATTTATAGGTAAAGTTGATCCAGGGAATAGCCGATTGCCTCTCGGGGGATCAGGAAGGAATTTTTCCCCCTGCTAGAGCAAATTTGATTGTACTTTGCAGGGGTTTTTCGCCTTCCTCAGGATCAACTGTGGGTACCTCTTCCGTCCCTCACCTACCTAAATTCATCTTCCACCAAGGGTGGCAGTGCCTCTTTCCAGGCTCCGCTACCCTCCTCACCTACCACCACGGGGCTGCTTTGGCCCCACGCTTTATCTGCCCACCCAGCACCACACCCAGTGTGGTGGTGCTCCCCTAAGTCCCAGCTACCTGACTGGCTATTAACATTTATAGGTAAAGTTGATCCAGGGAATAGCCGATTGCCTCTCGGGGGATCAGGAAGGAATTTTTCCCCCTGCTAGAGCAAATTTGATTGTGCTTTGCAGGGGTTTTTCGCCTTCCTCTGGATCAACTGTGGGTACCTCTCGCGGACCACTCATACCTAAATTCATCTTCCACCAAGGGTGGCAGTGCCTCTTCCCAGGCTCCGCTACCCTCCCTACCTACCACCACTGGGCTTCTTGGGCCCCACGCTCCATATGCCCACCCAGCACCACACCCAATGTGGTGGTGCTCCCCCAAGTCCCAGCTACCTGACTGGCTACTAACATTTATAGGTAAAGTTGATCCAGGGAATAGCCGATTGCCTATCGGGGGATCAGGAAGGAATTTTTGCCCCTGCTAGAGCAAATTTGATTGTGCTTTGCAGGGGTTTTACGCCTTCCTCTGGATCAACTGTGGGTACCTCTCCCGGACCTCACCTACATAAATTCATCTTCCACCAAGGGTGGCAGTGCCTCTTTCCAGGCTCCGCTACCCTCCTTACCTACCACCACGGGGCTGCTTGGGCCCCACGCTCCATCTGCCCACCCAGCACCACACCTAGTGTGGTGGTGCTCCCCCAAGTCCCAGCTACCTGACTGGCTACTAACATTTATAGGTAAAGTTGATCCAGGGAATAGCCAATTGCCTCTCGGGGGATCAGGAAGGAATTTTTGCCCCTGCTAGAGCAAATTTGATTTTGCTTTGCAGGGGTCTTTCGCCTTCCTCTGGATTAACTGTGGGTACCTCTCCCGCACCTCATCTACCTAAATTCATCTTCCACCAAGGGTGGCAGTGCCTCTTTCCAGGCTCCGCTACCCTCCTTACCTACCACCACGGGGCTGCTTGGGCCCCACGCTCCATCTGCCCACCCAGCACCACACCCAGTGTGGTGGTGCTCCCCCAAGTCCCAGCTACCTGACTGGCTACTAACATTTATAGGTAAAGTTGATCCAGGGAATAGCCGATTGCCTCTCGGGGGATCAGGAAGGAATTTTTGCCCCCGCTAGAGCAAATTTGATTGTGATTTGCAGGGGTTTTTCGCCTTCCTCTGGATCAACTGTGGGTTCCTCTCCCGGACCTCACCTACCTAAATTCATCTTCCACCAAGGGTGGCAGTGCCTCTTTCCAGGCTCCGCTACCCTCCTCACCTACCACCACGGGGCCGCTTGGGCCCCACGCTCCATCTGCCCACCCAGCACCACACCCAGTGTGGTGGTGCTCCCCCAAGTCCCAGCTACCTGACTGGCTACTAACATTTATAGGTAAAGTTGATCCAGGGAATAGCCGATTGCCTCTCGGGGGATCAGGAAGGAATTTTTGCCCCCGCTAGAGCAAATTTGATTGTGATTTGCAGGGGTTTTTCGCCTTCCTCTGGATCAACTGTGGGTTCCTCTCCCGGACCTCACCTACCTAAATTCATCTTCCACCAAGGGTGGCAGTGCCTCTTTCCAGGCTCCGCTACCCTCACCTACCACCACGGGGCCGCTTGGGCCCCACGCTCCATCTGCCCACCCAGCACCACACCCAGTGTGGTGGTGCTCCCCCAAGTCCCAGTTACGTGACTGGCTACTAACATTTATAGGTAAAGTTGATCCAGGGAATAGCCGATTGCCTCTCGGGGGATCAGGAAGGAATTTTTCCCCCTGCTAGAGCAAATTTGATTGTGCTTTGCAGGGGTTTTTCGCCTTCCTCTGGATCAACTGTGGGTACCTCTCCCAGACCTCACCTACCTAAATTCATCTTCCACCAAGGGTGGCAGTGCCTCTTTCCAGGCTTCGCTACCCTCCTTACCTACCACCACGGGGCTGCTTGTGCCCCACGCTCCATCTGCCCACCCAGCACCACACCCAGTTCGGTGGTGCTCCCCCAAGTCCCAGCTACCTGACTGGCTACTAACATTTATAGGTAAAGTTGATCCAGGGAATAGCCGATTGCCTCTCGGGGGATCAGGAAGGAATTTATCCCCCTGCTAGAGCAAATTTTATTGTGCTTTGCAGGGGTTTTTCGCCTTCCTCTGGCTCAACTGTGGGTACCTCTTCCGTACCTCACCTACCTAATTTCATCTTCCACCAAGGGTGGCAGTGCCTCTTTCCAGGCTTCGCTACCCTCCTCACCTACCACCACGGGGCTGCTTTTGCCCCACGCTCCATCTGCCCACCCAGCACCACACCCAGTGTGGTGGTGCTCCCCCAAGTCCCAGCTACATGACTGGCTACTAACGTTTATAGGTAAAGTTGATTCAGGGAATAGCCGATTGCCTCTCGGGGGATCAGGAAGGAATTTTTGCCCCTGCTAGAGCATATTTGATTGTGCTTTGCAGGGGTTTTTCGCCTTCCTCTGGATCAACTGTGGGTATCTCTCCTGGACCTCACCTACCTAAATTCGTCTTCCACCAAGGGTGGCAGTGCCTCTTTCCAGGCTCCGCTACCCTCCTCACCTACCACCACGGGGCTGCTTGGGCCCCACGCTCCATCTGCGCACCGAGCACCACACCCAGTGTGGTGGTGCTCCCCCAAGTCCCAGCTACCTGACAGGCTACTAACATTTATAGGTAAAGTTGATCCAGGGAATAGCCGATTGCCTCTCGGGGGATCAGGAAGGAATTTTTGCCCCTGTTAGAGCAAATTTGATTGTGCTTTGCAGGGGTTTTTCGCCTTCCTCTGGATCAACTGTGGGTACCTCTCCCGGACCACACATACCTAAATTCTTCCACCAAGGGTGGCAGTGCCTCTTCCCAGGCTCCGCTACCCTCCTTACATACCACCACGGGGCTGCTTGGGCCCCACGCTCCATCTGCCCACCCAGCACCACACCCAATGTGGTGGTGCTCCCCCAAGTCCCAGCTACCTGACTGGCTATTAACATTTATAGGTAAAGTTGATCCAGGGAATAGCCGATTGCCTCTTGGGGGATCAGGAAGGAATTTTTGCCCCTGCTAGAGCAAATTTGATTGTGCTTTGCAGGGGTTTTTCGCCTTCCTCTGGATCAACTGTGGGTACCTCTCCCGGACCTCACCTACCTAAATTCATCTTCCACCAAGGGTGGCAGTGCCTCTTTCCAGGCTCCGCTGCCCCTCTTACCTACCACCACGGGGCTGCTTGGGCCCCACGCTCCATCTGCCCACCCAGCACCACACCCAGTGTGGTGGTGCTCCCCCAAGTCCCAGCTACCTGACTGGCTACTAACGTTTATAGGTAAAGTTGATTCAGGGAATAGCCGATTGCCTCTCGGGGGATCAGGAAGGAATTTTTGCCCCTGCTAGAGCAAATTTGATTGTGCTTTGCAGGGGTTTTTCGCCTTCCTCCGGATCAACTGTGGGTACCTCTCCTGGACCTCACCTACCTAAATTCATCTTCCACCAAGGGTGGCAGTGCCTCTTTCCAGGCTCCGCTACCCTCCTCACCTACCACCACGGGGCTGCTTGGGCCCCACGCTCTATCTGCCCACCCAGCACCACACCCAGTGTGGTGGTGCTCCCCAAAGTCCCAGCTACCTGACTGGCTACTAACATTTATAGGTAAAGTTGATCCAGGGAATAGCCGATTGCCTCTCGGGGGATCAGGAAGGAATTTTCCCCCTGCTAGAGCAAATTTGATTGTGCTTTGCAGGGGTTTTTCGCCTTCCTCTGGATCAACTGTGGGTACCTCTCCCTGACCTCACCTACCTAAATTCATCTTCAACCAAGGGTGGCAGTGCCTCTTCCCAGGCTCCGCTGCCCTCCTTACCTACCACCACGGGGCTTCTTGGGTCCCATGCTCCATCTGCCCACCCAGCACCACACCCAGTGTGGTGGTGCTCCCCCAAGTCCCAGCTACCTGACTGGCTACTAACGTTTATAGGTAAAGTTGATTCAGGGAATAGCCGATTGCCTCTCGGGGGATCAGGAAGGAATTTTTCCCCTTGCTAGAGCAAATTTGATTGTGCTTTGCAGGGGTTTTTCGCCTTCCTCTGGATCAACTGTGGGTACCTCTCCCGGACCACACGTACCTAAATTAATCTTCCACCAAGGGTGGCAGTGCCTCTTTCCTGGCTCCGCTACCCTCCTTACCTACCACCACGGGGCTGCTTGGGCCCCACGCTCCATCTGTCCACCCAGCACCACACCCAGTGTGGTGGTGCTCCCCCAAGTCCCAGCTACCTGACTGGCTATTAACATTTATAGGTAAAGTTGATCCAGGGAATAGCCGATTGCCTCTCGGGGGATCAGGAAGGAATTTATCCCCCTGCTAGAGCAAATTTGATTGTGCTTTGCAGGGGTTTTTCGCCTTCCTCTGGATCAACTGTGGGTACCTCTCCCGGACCTCACCTACCTAAATTAATCTTCCACCAAGGGTGGCAGTGCCTCTTTCCAGGCTCCGCTACCCTCTTTACCTACCACCACGGGGCTGCTTGGGCCCCAGGCTCCATCTGCCCACCCAGCACCACACCCAGTGTGGTGGTGCTCCCCCAAGTCCCAGCTACCTGACTGGCTACTTACATTTATAGGTAAAGTTGATCCAGGAATAGCCGATTGCCTCTCGGGGGATCAGGAAGGAATTTTTGCCCCTGCTAGAGCAAATTTGATTGTGCTTTGCAGGGGTTTTTCGCCTTCCTCTGGATCAACTGTGGGTACCTCTCCCGCCCTCACCTACCTAAATTCATCTTCCACCAAGGGTGGCAGTGCCTCTTTCCAGGCTCCGCTACCCTCCTTACCTACCACCACGGGGCTGCTTGGGCCCCACGCTCCATCTGCCCACCCAGCACCACACCCAGTGTGGTGATGCTCCCCCAAGTCCCAGCTACCTGACTGGCTACTAACATTTATAGGTAAAGTTGATCCAGGGAATAGCCGATTGCCTCTCGGGGATCAGGAAGGAATTTGTCCCCCTGCTAGAGCAAATTTGATTGTGCTTTGCAGGGGTTTTTCGCCTTCCTCTGGATCAACTGTGGGTACCTCTCCCGGACCTCACCTACCTAAATTCATCTTCCACCAAGGGTGGCAGTGCCTCTTTCCAGGCTCCGCTACCCTCCTTACCTACCACCACGGTGCTGCTTGGGCCCCATGCTCCATCTGTCCACCCAGCACCACACCCAGTGTGGTGGTGCTCCCCCAAGTCCCAGCTACCTGACTGGCTACTAACATTTATAGGTAAAGTTGATCCAGGGAATAGCCGATTGCCTCTTGGGGGATCAGGAAGGAATTTTTGCCCCTGCTAGAGCAAATTTGATTGTGCTTTGCAAGGGTTTTTCGCCTTCCTCTGGATCAACTGTGGGTACCTCTCCCGGACCTCACCTACCTAAATTCATCTTTCACCAAGGGTGGCAGTGCCTCTTTCCAGGCTTCGCTACCCTCCTTACCTACCACCACGGGGCTTCTTGGGCCCCACGCTCCATCTGTCCACCCAGCACTACACCCAGTGTGTTGGTGCTCCCCCAAGTCCCAGCTACCTGACTGGCTACTAACATTTATAGGTAAAGTTGATTCAGGGAATAGCCGATTGCCTCTTGGGGGATCAGGAAGGAATTTTTGCCCCTGCTAGAGCAAATTTGATTGTGCTTTGCAGGGGTCTTTCGCCTTCCTCTGGATCAACTGTGGGTACCTCTCCCGGACCACACATACCTAAATTAATCTTCAACCAAGGGTGGCAGTGCCTCTTTCCAGGCTCCGCTACCCTCCTTACCTACCACCACGGGGCTTCTTGGGCCCCACGCTCCATCTGTCCACCCAGCACTACACCCAGTGTGGTGGTGCTCCACCAAGTCCCAGCTCCCTGACTGACTATTAACATTTATAGGTAAAGTTGATTCAGGGAATAGCCGATTGCCTCTTGGGGGATCAGGAAGGAATTTTTGCCCCTGCTAGAGCAAATTTGATTGTGCTTTGCAGGGGTTTTTCGCCTTCCTCTGGATCAACTGTGGGTACCTCTCCCGCACCTCACCTACCTAATTTCATCTTCCACTAAGGGTGGCAGTGCCTCTTTCCAGGCTCCACTACCCTCCTCACCTACCACCACGGGGCTGCTTGGGCCCCACGCTCCATCTGCCCACCCAGCACCACACCCAGTGTGGTGGTGCTCCCCCAAGTCCCAGCTACCTGACTGGCTACTAACATTTATAGGTAAAGTTGATCCAGGGAATAGCCGATTGCCTCTCGGGGGATCAGGAAGGAATTTATCCCCCTGCTAGAGCAAATTTGATTGTGCTTTGCAGGGGTCTTTCGCCTTCCTCTGGATCAACTGTGGGTACCTCTCCCGGACCACACATACCTAAATTAATCTTCAACCAAGGGTGGCAGTGCCTCTTTCCAGGCTCCGCTACCCTCCTTACCTACCACCACGGGGCTGCTTGGGCCCCACGCTCCATCTGCCCACCCAGCACCACACCCAGTGTGGTGGTGCTCCCCCAAGTCCCAGCTACCTGACTGGCTACTAACATTTATAGGTAAAGTTGATCCAGGGAATAGCCGATTGCCTCTCGGGGGATCAGGAAGGAATTTATCCCCCTGCTAGAGCAAATTTGATTGTGCTTTGCAGGGGTCTTTCGCCTTCCTCTGGATCAACTGTGGGTACCTCTCCCGGACCACACATACCTAAATTAATCTTCAACCAAGGGTGGCAGTGCCTCTTTCCAGGCTCCGCTACCCTCCTTACCTACCACCACGGGGCTGCTTGGGCCCCACGCTCCATCTGCCCACCCAGCACCACACCCAGTGTGGTGGTGCTCCCCCAAGTCCCAGCTACCTGACTGGCTATTAACATTTATAGGTAAAGTTGATCCAGGGAATAGCCGATTGCCTCTCGGGGGATCAGGAAGGATTTTTTGCCCCTGCTAGAGCAAATTTGATTGTGCTTTGCAGGGGTTTTTCGCCTTCCTCCGGATCAACTGTGGGTACCTCTCCCGCACCTCACCTACCTAATTTCATCTTCCACTAAGGGTGGCAGTGCCTCTTTCCAGGCTCCACTACCCTCCTCACCTACCACCACGGGGCTGCTTGGGCCCCACGCTCCATCTGCCCACCCAGCACCACACCCAGTGTGGTGGTGCTCCCCCAAGTCCCAGCTACCTGACTGGCTACTAACGTTTATAGGTAAAGTTGATTCAGGGAATAGCCGATTGCCTCTCGGGGGATCAGGAAGGAATTTTTGCCCCTGCTAGAGCAAATTTGATTGTGCTTTGCAGGGGTCTTTCGCCTTCCTCTGGATCAACTGTGGGTACCTCTCCCGGACCTCACCTACCTAAATTCATCTTCCACCAAGGGTGGCAGTGCCTCTTTCCAGGCTCCACTACCCTCCTCACCTACCACCACGGGGCTTCTTGGACCCCACGCTCCATCTGCCCACCCAGCACCACACCCAGTGTGGTGGTGCTCCCCCAAGTCCCAGCTACCTGACTGGCTACTAACATTTATAGGTAAAGTTGATCCAGGGAATAGCCGATTGCCTCTTGGGGGATCAGGAAGGAATTTTTGCCCCTGCTAGAGCAAATTTAATTGTGCTTTGCAGGGGTTTTTCGCCTTCCTCTGGATCAACTGTGGGTACCTCTCCCGCACCTCACCTACCTAAATTCATCTTCCACCAAGGGTGGCAGTGCCTCTTTCCAGGCTCCGCTACCCTCCTCACCTACCACCACGGGGCTGCTTGTGCCCCACGCTCCATCTGCCCACCCAGCACCACACCCAGTGTGGTGGTGCTCCCCCAAGTCCCAGCTACCTGACTGGCTACTAACATTTATAGGTAAATTTGATTCAGGGAATAGCCGATTGCCTCTCTGGGGATCAGGAAGGAATTTTTGCCCCTGCTAGAGCAAATTTGATTGTGCTTTGCAGGGGTTTTTCGCCTTCCTCTGGATCAACTGTGGGTACCTCTCCCGCACCTCACCTACCTAATTTCATCTTCCACCAAGGGTGGCAGTGCCTTTTTCCAGGCTCCGCTACCCTCCTCACCTACCACCACGGGGCTGCTTGGACCCCACGCTCCATCTGCGCACCCAGCACCACACCCAGTGTGGTGGTGCTCCCCCAAGTCCCAGCTACCTGACTGGCTACTAACATTTATAGGTAAAGTTGATCCAGGGAAGAGCCGATTGCCTCTCGGGGGATCAGGATGGAATTTTTCCCCCTGCTAGAGCAAATTTGATTGTGCTTTTCAGGGGGTTTTTCACCTTCCTCTGGATCAACTGTGGGTACCTCTCCCGGACCTCACCTACCTAAATTCATCTTCCACCAAGGGTGGCAGTGTCTCTTTCCAGGCTCCGCTACCCTCCTTACCTACCACCACGGGGCTTCTTGGGCCCCACGATCCATCTGCCCACCCAGCACCACACCCAATGTGGTGGTGCTCCCCCAAGTCCCAGCTACCTGACTGGCTACTAACATTTATAGGTAAAGTTGATCCAGGGAATAGCCGATTTCCTCTCGGGGGATCAGGAAGGAATTTTTGCCCCTGCTAGAGCAAATTTGATTGTGCTTTGCAGGGGTTTTTCACCTTCCTCTGGATCAACTGTGGGTACCTCTCCCGGACCTCACCTACCTTAATTAATCTTCAACCAAGGGTGGCAGTGCCTCTTTCCAGGCTCCGCTACCCTCCTTACCTACCACCACAGGGCTGCTTGGGCCCCATGCTCCATCTGCCCACCCAGCACCACACCCAATGTGGTGGTGCTCCCCCAAGTCCCAGCTACCTGACTGGCTACTAACATTTATAGGTAAAGTTGATCCAGGGAATAGCCGATTGCCTCTTGGGGGATCAGGAAGGAATTTTTGCCCCTGCTAGAGCAAATTTGATTGTGCTTTGCATGGGTTTTTCGCCTTCCTCTGGATCAACTGTGGGTACCTCTCCCGGACCTCACCTACCTAAATTCATCTTCCACCAAGGGTGGCAGTGCCTCTTTCCAGGCTTTGCTACCCTCCTTAACTACCACCACAGGGCTGCTTAGGCCCCACGCTCCATCTGCCCACCCAGCACCACACCCAGTGTGGTGGTGCTCCCCCAAGTCCCAGCTACCTGACTGGCTACTAACATTTATAGGTAAAGTTGATCCAGGAATAGCCGATTGCCTCTCGGGGGATCAGGAAGGAATTTTCCCCCTGCTAGAGCAAATTTGATTGTGCTTTGCAGGGGTTTTTCGCCTTCTTCTGGATCAACTGTGGGTACCTCTCCCGGACCACACATACCTAAATTAATCTTCCACCAAGCCTAGACCCCACCTACCTGCATCCATCTCCCACAAAGAATGGTAATGCCTCTTACCAGGCTCACCTATCTACCTCACCTACCACCAAGGGTGTCAATGCCTCTTACCAGGCTCCCCTACCTACCACCAAGGGCATGCTACCACCCTGGGTGTGTTATGAGTGTGAGCAGTGGGGCTTCCCCCCAGGCTCCATCTGCCCTCAATCACCAACACCCAGAGTGGTGGTGCTTTCCCCAGACCCCACCTACCTGCGACCATCTCCCACAAAGGATGGTAATGCCTATTCCCAGGCTCCGCTACCCTCCTCACCTACCACCACGGGGCTGCTTGGGCCCCACGCTCCATCTGCCCACCCAGCACCACACCCAGTGTGGTGGTGCTCCCCCAAGTCCCAGCTACCTGACTGGCTACTAACATTTATAGGTAAAGTTGATCCAGGGAATAGCCGATTGCCTCTTGGGGAATCAGGAAGGAATTTTTCCCCCTGCTAGAGCAAATTTGATTGTGCTTTGCAGGGGTTTTTCGCCTTCCTCTGGATCAACTGTGGGTTCCTCTTCCGGACCTCACCTACCTAAATTCATCTTCCACCAAGGGTGGCAGTGCCTCTTCCCAGGCTTTGCTACCCACACTAATCTACCACCAAAGGTGACAGTACCTCTTCCCAGGCTCTGTTGTCTATTAAATTTAACATCAAGGGCATGCTACCACCCTGGGTGTGTCCTGAGTGAGGGCAGTGGAGCTTCCCCCCAGGCTCCATCTCCACTCACTCACCAACCCCCCAGGGTTGTGCTGCTTTTCTTAAACCCCACCTACCTGAATCTATCTCCAAAGAAAGATTGCAATACAATACCTCATACAAGGCTCTGCTATCTGCACTCTACCACCAAAGGTGACAATGCCTCTTCCCAGGCTCCCTACCTACCACCAAGGGCATGCTACCACCCTGGGTGTGTCGTGAGTGTGGGCAGTGGAGCTTCCCCCCAGGCTCCATCTGCCCTCACTCACCAACACTCAGGGTTGTGGTGCTTTCCCCAGACCCCACCTACCTGTATCCACCTCCCACAAAGGACGGTAATGCCTCTTCCCAGGCCTCTTCCCCGGTCTTCCTGTAGATTTAACCACTTCTGGACCGCAATGATTTGCCCCCTTAATGACCAGGTCATTGGATCGGAGCTAAGCGCCAGGACCAGTCATCACCAGGTAGACCAGACACTGCTTGATGGCTTATATTAGGCCTGGTTCACAGAGTCTGTACTGGCTGAATATATAATAATGTGCAAAAGTCAACCAAAGTCCCTAAATTCAGCAATGAAATTCAAGTGAGGTAGAAATTGAATAATTTAAATTTAATAATTGAATACCGTGATAATACCGTATACCGTGGCAAAACCTTAATCAATTAATTACAGCATGAAAATCTGATACCGTCAATAGCCCAGACCCCACCTACCTGCATCCATCTCCCACAAAGAATGGTAATGCCTCTTACAAGGCTCTGCTAGCCACACTCTACCACCAAGGGTGACAATGCCTCTTCGCAGGCTCCCCTACTTACCCTACCTACCACCATAGTCATGCTACCACCCCTGGATGTGGCATTAGTGTGAGCAGTGGGGCTTCCCCCCAGGCTCCATCTGCCCTCACTCACCAACATCCAGGGTTGTGCTGCTTTCCCCAGACCCCACTAGAGATGTGCCGGTTTTCGGTAATTGGATATATTGCGGTATTGTTATTGTATTCTTCTCTGCTCTCCAAGTCTGACTTTTGCATTGATACATTTCAGTGGGCTGGATGACTCATTCACTCAGCCAATAGAAACAGCTCTGGTAATATGATCCTAGAGCAGTGGTTCTTAACCTTGTTGGAGGTACTGAACCCCACCAGTTTCATATGCGCATTCACCGAACCCTTCTTAATTGAAAAAATAAAATATGATTTTTTCAAATTCAAAACATAGGTATATATTTAGGTATATATTTATACATAGGTGCACAAAATGAACAAAACCATTAAAAAACAAAACCATAATAAAAAAAAAAAAAAAAAAAAAAAAAAAAAAGAAAAAAGGCTCCATAGCTCAGGGGTTAGAGCACTGGTCTTGTAAACCAGGGGTCGCGAGTTCAAATCTCGCTGGGGCCTCCCTGCAAGTGTTGGCGACTGTATCTCAAAAAACAAAACCATTAAGAACAAAGAACAAAACCATTAAAACATGGGGTGTCAGGAGGGCACACACTGGGGTGGGGGGGTTGGGAGGGCATACCATGGGGTGTCAGGAGAGAACACACTGAGGGGGGAGGTGTTGGGAGGGCATACTATGGGGTATCAGGAGGGCACACACTGGGGGGGCTGGGAGGACATACCATGGGGTGTCAGGAGGGAACACACTTTGGGGAGGTGTTGGGAGGGCATTCAATGGGGTATCAGGAGGAAACCTGCTGGGGGAGGTACAGGGGGCGGAGTGTCAAGTGTCTATGTGTAATGGCTGTGAGTTGTCCCGACCGCAGCTCTGATTTCCTGGGGTGCGCTCGGCCTCACAATCATTAATATTTTCTCGGGGGGAGCAATTGCCCCTTTGTCCCCCCCGCCGAACCCTGGAGACTGACTCACCGAACCCCTGGGGTTCGATCGAACCCAGGTTAAGAACCACTGATCTAGAGGAGGGGATATCGAGTACAATCTCGGTATTTGCGGATGATACTAAACTAAGCATGCCAATATCTTCTATGCAGGATGTGGAAACCTTACAAGTGGACCTGAACAAAATAATGGGGTGGGGGGAGCGGGGGCAACTACATGGCAGATGAGGTTTAATGTTGGAAAATGTAAAGTAATGCACTTGGGCGTCAGAAACACGAAAGCAACCTACTCACTAGGGGGGGAACCTCTGGGTGAGTCTAAAATGGAAAAGGACCTGGGGGTACTGGTAGACAACAGGCTTGGCAGTGGCATGCAATGCCAAGCCGCTGCAAGCAAAGCCAACAGAATACTGGGATGTATAAAAAAAGGGGTTCACTCCAGAAATAAAGAGATTATTCTCCCACTCTACAAGACTCTGGTCCGGCCACATCTGGAGTATGCTGTCCAGTTCTGGGCACCGATCCTCAGGAAGGATTTGCTGGAACTGGAGAGAGTCCAGAGAAGGGCAACAAAAATAATTAGGGGAATGGAGGACATCAGCTATGAGGAAAGACTCCGGGCACTGGGCTTATTCTCTCTGGAGAAGAGACGATTGAGGGGGGATATGATATCAATGTACAAATACTGTACTGGTGAGGACCCTAGCATAAGGAACAAACTCTTTAGAGAAAGGAGATACAATAAGACACGTGGCCACTCACTAAAACTAGAGGAAAGGCGGTTTAACCTTAAAATACGTAAGGGGTTCTTCACTGTAAGAGCAGTAAGGATGTGGAATTCTCTTCCACAAGCAGTGGTATCATCGAGGAGCATCGATAGTTTCAAAAAACGATTAGATGGGCACCTTAAAGCGGAGTTCCACCCTGGAATTTTTTTTTTTTTTAAATACCCCCGGGACAGTCAGGGCTAGTACATTCCACAATGGCTAGCCTCTGATCTGTCCCGGGTTGCACCTACCTGTTAGGACAAATACTTACCTTGAAAAAGTCTTGTCCAGCGCTGCCATCTCAGATGTGGGCAGCTTGAAGCCAGCACGATCCTCTTCGGCGTCCTCTTCCACCTTCTTCGGTCCCACGATGCCCTGCGCCGGCCCCGCCGTCACTCCCGGGCGTGCGCGTCATCCCTCCACAGCTTCTGGGCATGCCCAGAAGCTGTTTAGAAGGGGATGACGCGCGCGCCCCGGAACTGACGTCGGGGCCGGTGCAGGCGCAATGATTCATGGGAGCGATGACGTTCAGCTCCCAGGAATCATTGCAGAGCCAGGAAGTGACGACAGGCCGCGGCCGAGGAAGCAGGAAGAAGGAAGTAAGGTAAGTATATTTTCTTCGCTACGAGGTAAGTAAAGAAAAAAAAAATGCGATTAGCCATTTGTTTTTCAGGTGACCCGGAGCGAGAAGATGGAGGTAAGTATAAAATTAGGGTGGAACTCCACTTTAAAGACCACAACATACAGGGGTATACAATGTACAACATACAGGGGTATACAATGTACAACATACAGGGGGTATACAATGTACAACATACAGGGGTATACAATGTACAACATACAGGGGTATACAATGTACAACATACAGGGGGTATACAATGTACAACATACAGGGGGTATACAATGTACAACATACAGGGGGTATACAATGTACAACATACAGGGGGTATACAATGTACAACATACAGGGGGTATACAATGTACAACATACAGGGGGTATACAATGTACAACATACAGGGGGTATACAATGTACAACATACAGGGGTATATAATGTACAACATACAGGGGGTATACAATGTACAACATACAGGGGGTATACAATGTACAACATACAGGGGGTATACAATGTACAACATACAGGGGGTATACAATGTACAACATACAGGGGGTATACAATGTACAACATACAGGGGGTATACAATGTACAACATACAGAGGTATACAATGTACTAACACACACATCATAGGTTGAACTGGATGGACTGATGTCTTTTTTCAACCTCACAAACTATGTAACTAACCTTAACTATAACCACCTAACCCAAAGCCCCTAAACCTAAACCCTAATCTTAACCCTTACCCTTACCCTCACGCCCACCCTCCCCCTAATCCTAACCCTCTCCCTAACCTTAACCCTCACCCTAAACTTCTAACCCTAACCTCCTATCCCTAACCCTCTAACCCCCTAACCCTAAACCCCTAACCCTCACTCTAACCCCCTAACTGTAACCCTAACCCTAGCCCTTACCCTAAACCCTAATGTTAACCCTGGCCTTCAACCTAACCCTCCCCCTAATCCTAACCCCCTAACCCTCACCCTAACTTTCTAACCCTAACCTTCTAACCCCCTAACCCTAAATTCCTAACCCTCTAACCCTAATCCCTAACCCTCACTCTAACCCTCACCCTAACCCCCTTACTGTAACCCTAACTCTAACCCTAGCCCAAACCCAAACCCTAGCCCTAACCCTTAACACTAGCCCTAACCCTACCCTTATCCCTAACCCTACCCCTATCTAACCCTCACCCTAACCCTAAATTCTAACCCTAAACCCCTAACCTCCCCCTTACCCAAACCCTATCCCCTAACTCTAATTACAAACCTAGTCCTAACCCTACCCTTAACTCTACACTCAAACCCTACCCCTAAACCTAAACCCTAACCTTAACCCTAACACCTCCCTAAACCCTAACCCCTAACCCCCAACCGTAAACCCTAACCTTAGCCCTAGCCCTAACCCTACCCCTAACCCCCATAACCCTAACTATAACCCTAGCCCTAAACCTAACCCATATATAACCCTAAATCTAACTCTAAACTCCTTAACCCTCACCCTAACTCTAAATCCAAACCCTAAACCTAACCCTAAACCATAACCCCCTAACACAAATTCCCTAACCCTAAGCCCAAACCCTAACCCTAAACCCTAAACTTCACCCTGAACCTAACCCTCACCCTCACACTAACCCTAACCCTCTAGCCCTAACCCTCTAACCCTAACCCTCTAACCCCCTAACCGTAACCTTAGTTCTAACCCTAATCATAACCCTAGCCCTAATCCTAACCCTAAACCCAAACTCTATCCCTAACCCAAATCCTAACCTTAACCATAACCACCTAACCCAAATCCCTAACCCTGAACCCTCGCCCCACCCTAACTTTCTAACTCTAACCCTCTAATCCCCTAACCCTAATTCCCTAACCCTCACTCTAACCCTAATCCTAACCCCAACCCTAACCCTTACCCCAGCCCTAACCCTAATCCCTAACCCCTAACCCTACCCATTTAGAGATGGCCTTGCGGTTCACCCGGCGGTCGGTTCGTGGTGAATTTTGCTTGTTCGCTACCCACCAAATTTTCAGACACATGGTGTAGTTCGCGGCGGCCATATTTGTTTACAATTGGGGAGAACTTTGACCCATGACACAGCCGTCAGGTGGAACGGGACAGCCAATTGAAACATTCCAGCACATGGACAGTCCCCCTACCCTATAAATTGACCTGACCTGGCGGCCATTTCACTTTCCTCTTTCTCCCAGTGTAGGGAGAGGTCTGCTGTGCTCATTAGGGAGAGATTGTCAGACACATAGCGCTGTGAAGATCCACAAAAGTCCTTTTTAGGGCTGGTATTTTGGTATAGGCCTTCTACAGTCTCTTTTCAGGTTAGGGAGAGGTATCCTGTGGTTGCTTTAGGGGCAGTTAGAGATCGGCTGCAGTCACAAATTGCTCTGTCAATGTCCACAAAAGTCCTTCTCAGGGCTGGTATTTCGGTATAGGTCTAGTATCTTTAGAGCGTAGAGAGAGGTATCCAGTGGTTGCTTTAGGGACAGTTGGATATCGGCTGCAGTCGCACAGAAATCGCTCTGTCAATGTCCACAAAAGTCATTTAAAGGGCTGCAGATTTTTTGGTATTGCTGTGCAGTGCACTAAAAAGGGAGGGGGGGGGGGTGGGGGAGGGGGTTAATCCACAGTATAATATACTTTGTAGAAAGCATATTATAGTGGATTAGTAGTATTATTGTGCACTGTGCAGCACTGTGACAGGTGTGGTGGTGAGACTGAGCGTTTCTTCAGCAACACTACACACAGTGACAAAAGCACTTATATGTATTATAACTGGTGTGATAGACCAATGCCCCCCCAATACCACATATTGAAGTGGGGTGTTATCTGAGTATACTTTTACATGTTTATTTGTGTCATGCAACAATATTGCCTAGTTTGCTGAGGGAAGTCTGGTACACACAGCGCCAAACTCACTGGCCAATTTTTTGAACTGGTTTGATACACCAATGCTCCCCCCCAATACCACATATTGAAGTGGGGTGTTATTTAACAGTATAATTTTCTAAGAGTGTATTTTAGTCCTGCAAACATTTGGCCTCTTTTGTTGTGTTAACTCTGCTGCACACAGTGACAACAGTTACTGGCCAATTATTTGTAGAACTGGCGGAGGAGAGGAGAGGCAGGCAGAACTTGCATTGCAGAAGAGGTAGAAAGCAGACTGCAAATGTATCAGGAGCGAGCCATCAACCATGTACAGTCACATCTGGTGCTCCCAGGACGCCGGCACATGGCTCCGCACTCTGGGCTTTTATTATTGTGTCCGTTGCTGACACCAGTGTTGCCATCTGTAGCCTTTGCAGTCAATGCATAAGTCGCGGTAAGCCCAACACTCACCTAGGGACCACAGCCTTAAGAAGGCACCTGAACTCCCATCACCAAGCCCAGTGGGAGCAAAACTGTCAGAACCCACAAAGCCACACTCCATGCTCTCACCGTCCAGCCTCTTCTCCTCCCCCTTCTACTTCTCCTGTCTCCTCACAGTTGTCCAACACTCCACCTTCCATGATGCCGTCCTCATGTTTTTCTGGAAAAAGGCAGGCTTCTGTGGCTCAAATGTTGGAGCGTAAAAAAAGGTGTCTGACAGGTGTCCGACTACATCGGGTTAACGGCCGATGTGAACGCTCTGAGGATTGATGAACCCTTGGACTACTGGGTGGGCAGGCTTGACCTCTGGCCAGAGCTTGAACAATTTGCAATGGAAATGTTGTCTTGCCCCCCGTCCAGTGTCCTGTCTGAAAGGAACGTTCAGCGCAGCGGGGGGGATCGTGACCGATAAGCGCCCTCACCTAGCTCATGACAGTGTAGACTACCTCACATTTATAAAAATGAATGAGGCATGGATCTCAGAGGAATTCAACACATGTGACCAGTAGACCAGGTTTCATCGAAATTCCTCCACCCACAACAATTCCTGGTCCTTGGCTTCGCTACATACAGCGGCATAAAAGGCATTTCATGTCCATTGAGTGGCAAATTTTTGGGGCCCTTCAGGGCCAACAATTATTTTTTCTGTGAATGCCTAATGTACCTCTAGCCATCAAATACTACGTTTTTTGCTGTCAGTTCAAACCATGTGAGCTCATTTTTGCAGCCTATACAGGCCGACACTTACTTCTGTATACTGTGTGAATGCCTAATGTACCTTCAGCCACAGAATACTACATTCTTAGCTGTCAGGTAAATGCATGTGGGCTATTTTTCGGTGCCTTTTATGGCCGACACTTCTGTTACCTGTGAATGCTGGAATCGCAGATTGCGGCCATTACTAGTTTAAAAAAAAATAATAATAAAAATGACATAAATCTTTCCCGTAGTTAGTAAACACAATAACTTTTGCGCAAACCAATCAAAATATGCTTATTGCGATTTTTTTACCAAAAATATGTAGCAGAAAACAAATTGGCCTAAAATGTTAAAAAATTTAGATTTTTACATTTTTTTTTTAAGAATTTCATATAAAAAATGGGAAAAATATTATTTTTTCAAAATCGTCGCTCTTTTTTTGTTTATAGCGCAAAAAATAAAAATCGCACAGGTGATCAAATACCACCAAAAGAAAGCGCTGTTTGTGGGGAAAAAAAGGACGTAAATTTCATTTGGGTACAGCGTTGCACGACCGCGCAATTGTCCGTTACAGTCACACAGTGCCGAATCGCAAAATAGGGCCTCGTCTTTGAGCAGCCAAATCCTCCGGGGCTAAAGTGGTTAAAGTGTGAGTCTAGACAAATCCGATTGTTCTAGTATTGGATGGAGTGGGGGAGGATTACAACCTCTGTCAGGTTTTTACTGCTCCATTACAGAGATTTCCCCTCACTTCCAGTCCTGGTGACAACATTTTATCACACAGGAAATGAAAGAAAATCTCCAACAGGAACACAGACAAAAATAAAAATCTGACAGGGGTTCTAGCCTCCCCCTACTCTACTAAAGAAGTAGATTTTTTTTCTCTCTGTTGTTGTTTCCCCTCACTTCCTGAAAAACCATATAAAACATGGAGAAAACAAGGGGGATATTAAATTCAATTCTCTGTAGTTAAAGTCCTGGCGTGGGCGCCATCACACAGCGCATGCGCGCGAACATACGCATATCTTGTCAGAGACTCGCAGATCATGTGGCTGTAGTTAGTTGTCTCTAGAACTGATATATATCTATTTATTCCCCTCACTTCCTGTCTGGTAAAATGTTGTCACCAGGGCAGGAAGTGAGGGGTAATCTTTTTTAATGGAGCCCTAGATAACAGTAAAAACCTGACAGGGGTTCTAATCCTTCCATAAATTTTAAGATGCAGGCTCCCAATCCTTGCTACACTACCTAGTTAGAGATGAGCTGAACAACCCCCCCCCCCCCATTTGGTTCGCACCAGAACTCCCAAACAGAGTTTTTATATAGGTAAGGGCGGGGCCACCTGGTGAAGTCACAAGGGGGCGGTGCCACCAGGTGATGTCTAACCTATATAAGAACTATCGAATGATAAGCCAGCCATTTGGCGTTTTGCCATAGTTGACGGTGGAGCGTTTTTTCGGGTCTAGTGTTGGCAGCGGCATGATTGACGATGGGGGGGACATTGTTTTTTGTTTTTAATAAAGGAATTGTCAAAAATGTAACCCATACTCATTCACATAGGTGGGGCTGGGATCTGGGGGTCCCCTTATTAAAGGGGGCTTCCAGATTCTGATAAGCCCCCCATCCGCAGACCCCCACAACTACAGCCCAGGGTTGTTCGGAAGAGGCCCTTGTCTCCATCAACATGGGTGAACACCTGCCGAACGCCCTGAAAAATCGCCTGATGTTTGGGTCGAACTTGTGCTTGGTCCAAACCGTTTGCCCAACTCTATACCTAGTGTGTTACTAACCCAGAACAAGCATGCAGCCAGTAAAGCCTGAACACTCTGCCCTCCTGCATGCTTGTTCATGGTCAGTGACACACTAGATATTAAAGTGAGGTTTAGGATGAAGATGACGGCTGCGTTGTTCTGTCAAAAGAGCCAACTCATCAAAATCTCTAATTACGTCACTTCCGGCGACTCTCCAGCATTCCCTGAAGAAGTCACATAGTCGTGACGTAACGCGTAGGGCATAAACGGAGATACTGAAAGTGACGTAAATCCCGGAACGAGCCCGGCGCTCATGTTACAAACACTGGATACACTTGTAAGTTTATGAGCTTTATTTGAATAAATAGTTTTAACTACAACACTATGAGACTATTCCTCATATACCCCTCCCCCACAATCTATGGCGAGACCATCTGTGGAAATCTTTAGCTTGAACCACAGGGGACATCTAGTGGTGAAGAAGAAGTACAGCAGGCCCATTGGAAACTTATATCTCCATGCTGTATTCACATGTTACTCAGGTGGGAGGGTAGTGAACACAGAGGGGACACTTTGGATGAAGAAAAGGATTATTTACACATCGATTTCTGACATTTATGGTGAAAGGATACATTTGGAACAACAAATCATTGACTTATTTTTATCTTCATTCTTATTTCTCATTACTATTGTTGCACATTTATCACAGAGTATTGGTAATTATAGCAGATATCTGTTTTCATATTATCGATATTTGGTTACATTTTATTTCTGATAGAACACCGGCAGCCAATACACCGAGGAGCCCAACCAATGGGCTGTGTGATATCAGTATATATATATATATATATATATATATATAGATCTGTATGAGATTGTACAGTGTGTGATATCAGTATATATATATAGATCTGTATGAGATTGTACAGTGTGTGATATCAGTATATATATATATATATATATAGATCTGTATGAGATTGTATGGTGTGTGATATCAGTATATATATATATAGATCTGTATGAGATTGTACAGTGTGTGATATCAGTATATATATATATATATATATAGATCTGTATGAGATTGTACAGTGTGATATCGGTATATATATATATATAGATCTGTATGAGATTGTACGGTGTGTGATATCAGTATATATATATATAGATCTGTATGAGATTGTACGGTGTGTGATATCAGTATATATATATATATAGATCTGTATGAGATTGTACAGTGTGCAGGGCCGGTTTTAGATAAAGTGTGGCCCTGGGCAAACCTAAAAGTGGGGCCCCAAATTTTTTTATATTCTACCAAAAATATAGGCGCATTTAATCATTTAGCCAAATAAAACATGCAACTACATGAAAATATGCTTTAATTAAATAACATTAAATAGAATAAATAAGAAATCAAGTGAGCTTTGCACACCTTCACAAATCAGATCACCCTAATTCCTGCACTATCACACCTCAGACCACCCCAATTTCTGCACCTTCACACCTCAGACCACCCCAATTTCTGCACCTTCACACCTCAGATCACCCCAATTTCTGCACCTTCACACCTCAGACCACCCCAATTTCTGCACCTTCACACCTCAGGCCACCCCAATTTCTGCACCTTCACACCTCAGGCCACCCCAATTTCTGCACCTTCACACCTCAGACCACCCCAATTTCTGCACCTTCACACCTCAGACCACCCCAATTTCTGCACCTTCACACCTCAGACCACCCCAATTTCTGCACCTTCACACCTCAGACCACCCCAATTTCTGCACCTTCACACCTCAGGCCACCCCAATTCCTGCACCTTCACACCTCAGGTCACCCCAATTCCTGCACCTTCACACCTCAGACCACCCCAATTCCTGCACCTTCACACCTCAAAACAGCCCCTGGTAGGCTGGCACTGGCAGCAACAATTTTATTCAAATCAGGATTTCTTCTGCAAATAGGCTGGCATCAGAGTCAGACAATTACCAAAACCAATGTCATCATGACACATGATCAAAAAAATGAGGAAAAATAAGGATTTCTTCTGCAAATAGCCTGGCAGTGACATCATCAGATCAGACAAGGCACTGGCAGGCATTGTACTAGACTAGTACTATGCCTGGCTGCCAGTGCCAGGCCAGCCTATTTGCAAAAGAAATCCTGATTTGAATTAAATTGTTGCTGCCAGTGCCAGTATATTTGCAGAAGAAATCCTGATTTCTTTGAATAAAATTGTTGCTGCCAGTGCCAGCCCAGCCTATTTGCAAAATAAATCCCTAAGTAGAAGTCACTCCTCTCTCCAGTCCTCCACTTACCTTGGGTGTGCTGTGCGGTGTGGCTGCAGAGTGTTCCCGCTGGACATAGTACAGGAGATGGTCAGAGACTGCAAACATGATACAAGAGATGGTCAGAGACTACGGACCTGATACAAGAGATGGTCAGAGACTGAGGACATGATACAGGAGATGGTCAGAGACTGAGGACATGATACAGGAGATGGTCAGAGACTGAGGACATGATACAGGAGATGGTCAGAGACTGAGGACATGATACAGGAGATGGTCAGAGACTGAAGACATGATACAGGAGATGGTCAGAGACTGAAGACATGATACAGGAGATGGTCAGAGACTGAGGACATGATACAGGAGATGGTCAGAGACTGAGGACATGATACAGGAGATGGTCAGAGACTGAGGACATGATACAGGAGATGGTCAGAGACTGAGGGCATGATACAGGAGATGGTCAGAGACTGAGGGCATGATACAGGAGATGGTCAGAGACCGAGGGCATGATACAGGAGATGGTCAGAGACCGAGGGCATGATACAGGAGATGGTCAGAGACTGAGGGCATGATACAGGAGATGGTCAGAGACTGAGGGCATGATACAGGAGATGGTCAGAGACCGAGGGCATGATACAGGAGATGGTCAGAGACCGAGGGCATGATACAGGAGATGGTCAGAGACCGAGGGCATGATACAGGAGATGGTCAGAGACCGAGGGCATGATACAGGAGATGGTCAGAGACCGAGGGCATGATACAGGAGATGGTCAGAGACCGAGGGCATGATACAGGAGATGGTCAGAGACCGAGGGCATGATACAGGAGATGGTCAGAGACTGAGGGCATGATACAGGAGATGGCCAGAGACTGAGGGCATGATACAGGAGAAGGCCAGAGACTGAGGGCATGATACAGGAGATGGTCAGAGACTGAGGGCATGATACAGGAGATGGTCAGAGACTGAGGGCATGATACAGGAGATGGTCAGAGACTGAGGGCATGATACAGGAGATGGTCAGAGACTGAGGGCATGATACAGGAGATGGTCAGAGACTGAGGGCATGATACAGGAGATGGTCAGAGACTGAGGGCATGATACAGGAGATGGTCAGAGACTGAGGGCATGATACAGGAGATGGTCAGAGACTGAGGGCATGATACAGGAGATGGTCAGAGACTGAGGGCATGATACAGGAGATGGTCAGAGACTGAGGGCATGATACAGGAGATGGTCAGAGACTGAGGACACGATACAGGAGATGGTCAGAGACTGAGGGCACGATACAGGAGATGGTCAGAGACTGAGGGCACGATACAGTAGATGGTCAGAGAGTGCAGACGTGATACAAGAGATGGTCAGAGACTGCAGACGTGATACAGTAGATGGTCAGAGAGTGCAGACGTGATACAGTAGATGGTCAGAGAGTGCAGACGTGATACAGTAGATGGTCAGAGACTGCAGACGTGATACAAGAACTGGTCAGAGACTGCAGACATAGTACAGGAGATGGTCAGAGACTGAGGGCATGATACAGGAGATGGTCAGAGACTGAGGGCATGATACAGGAGATGGTCAGAGACTGAGGGCATGATACAGGAGATGGTCAGAGACTGAGGACACGATACAGGAGATGGTCAGAGACTGAGGGCACGATACAGGAGATGGTCAGAGACTGAGGGCACGATACAGTAGATGGTCAGAGAGTGCAGACGTGATACAAGAGATGGTCAGAGACTGCAGACGTGATACAGTAGATGGTCAGAGAGTGCAGACGTGATACAGTAGATGGTCAGAGACTGCAGACGTGATACAAGAACTGGTCAGAGACTGCAGACATAGTACAGGAGATGGTCCAGAGACTGCGGATGTGATACAAGAGAAGGTCAGAGACTGCAGACATGATAGAATATAGAAGGACACTAGGGGGGCTGGAGAGCACAGGGAAAGCAGATAGCACTGGAGGAGCTGAAGGGCAAGGGGGGGGGGAACTGGAGAGAATTAAGGGGGGGTTTGGAAAGCATTGCAGGGGGGTTGGAAGGCGCAGGGTGTGGATAGCACTGGGGGGGGGGGTTGGTGGGCAGGGAAAACCAGGGGGATGGAAAGCATGGGGGGGGGGGCTGGAAATCACTTAGGGGGGAGCCAGGGAGCACAGGGGGGTGGAGAGCACTGGGGGAGCCAGAGAGCATAGGGGGAGATGAAAAGCACTGTGGGGACTTGAAGAGCACGGGGGGGCTAAAGAGTACAGGGGGTTTAAGAGCACTGGGGAGGGGGGCTACGATCACTTGGGACGGGGGCTACGATCACTGGGGAGGGGGGCTACGATCACTGGGGACGGGGGCTACGATCACTGGGGAGGGGGGCTACGATCACTGGGGAGGGGGGCTACGATCACTGGGGACGGGGGCTACGATCACTGGGGACGGGGGCTACGATCACTGGGGAGGGGGGCTACGATCACTGGGGACGGGGGCTACGATCACTGGGGACGGGGGCTACGATCACTGGGGACGGGGGCTACGATCACTGGGGACGGGGGCTACGATCACTGGGGAGGGGGGCTACGATCACTGGGGAGGGGGGCTACGATCACTGGGGAGGGGGGCTACGATCACAACACTGGGGGGGGGCTAAGAACACGGGGGGGGCTAAGATCACTGTGGGGGGCAGTAAAAGAAGTTGAATAGGAGGGGGACGGGACAGCTCAGCTGCATATAGAGAAATTGATATTTCCATATCTCTCCTGCAGCCGCAGAATGCCTGCAGAAGGGAGGAGAAGAATCCATCCATCCAGCGGCATAAGGAGACATCAAATCCTCTCTATATGCAGCCGAGCCGCCCCACCCCCCTCCTATTCAGCACAGGCTGCAGTGGCAGTCACTTACCTTCTCTCCCCGCAGCCGCCCCCCCGCGAGCAGCCCGAAGTCGGGCTGAAGGAGCTCCCATCTACGGCGGCTTCAGTGATCATCGGCGGCCGCGCGGGAAGGAACACACAGACACACACTGACTACTTGACTTCCGGACCGGCTCCGCGGCCAATCAGCCTTCTGCTCAGGGGGGGGTGTGACCCACACCCCCCCTGAACAGAAGGCTGATTGGCCGCGGAGTCGGTGTAGCTGGCAAGTACACCGGGAATGTCTTCTAGTGTCTGTGAGTGAATCTGATGACTCTGAGCGCTGTCATCAGATTCTGCCCGGTCCGGCCCTGGCTGACAGTGACACGGGGCCCCTGGACATTCGGGGGCCCTGGGCATTTGCCCAGTTTGCCCCCCCCTAACGCCGGCCCTGACAGTGTGTGATATCAGTATATATATATATATAGAGATCTGTATGAGATTGTACAGTGTGTGATATCAGTATATATATATATAGATCTGTATGAGATTGTACGGTGTGTGATATCAGTATATATATATATATAGATCTGTATGAGATTGTACGGTGTGTGATATCAGTATATATATATATATAGATCTGTATGAGATTGTACAGTGTGTGATATCAGTATATATATATATATAGATCTGTATGAGATTGTACGGTGTGTGATATCAGTATATATATATATAGATCTGTATGAGATTGTACGGTGTGTGATATCAGTATATATATATATATAGATCTGTATGAGATTGTACGGTGTGTGATATCAGTATATATATATATATAGATCTGTATGAGATTGTACGGTGTGTGATATCAGTATATATATATATATATAGATCTGTATGAGATTGTACGGTGTGTGATATCAGTATATATATATATAGATCTCTGTGATGTCAGATAAGGGGCGGGATTGAATTGGCTGCAGCTGATTGGCCAGAAATCTATTATCACTGAGACAGGAAGTGGGGTAAATCTTCCATTGGGGACACCGGTGTCACTTCCTGTCACCTTTTCCTTTCTTTAGCCAAACAAAACCAATGATAAGATGACATGACAGGACCCCGCCCACAATAAAAGGTCACCCCGCCCACTCACCTTAATGTCGGCTCTCCACCTGGATCCGCCCACAGCTGATGTCACTTCCATTCCCTCCTAACCCCGCCTTCTACACCCAATCAGGGTTTACATTTCATATCACTCCTTCCCCTTCACTGCCGTAAACCCCGCCCACTACACTTCATAGATGCAGAGATAATAGCCCTGCCTCTCCGATTCCGATTGGCTGAGCATAGGAGGCCCCTCCCTATGGGTGTCGTTTTCACTCCACAGGAATGACCCGGTGGGCGTGATCAGTGGATGGGGTGGGCGTGATCAGTGCATGGGATGGGCGTGATCAGTGGATGGGAAAGGCGTGATCTGTGGAGGGGATGGGCGTGATCAGTGGATGGGGTGGGCGTGACCAGCGCATGGACTGGGAGTTGGCTAAGCCAAGAATAAGCCGAGCGGCGAGGAGAGAACTCCTCCCCATGCGGTCACGTGGCTTCGTGCTGCCTGACATGTGACTCCTGAATGGAGTGACGTCAGAGCTAACGGTTAGTGGGCGTGGCCTGTACTGCATAAATAGCCGAGCGGGAGCGTAGAACACCAGTGTGAGGAGAGAGCAGCAGAAGAGAAGGACTGCTCAGACACAGCGCTCCGCTACCAGCCGGGGACAGCCATTGTCCCAGCAATGTCCCGGTAAGAAGGACTACAACTCCCAGCATACACTGGGGTCCCAATCTCCAATATTATAATTATTATTATTTATTTATTTATTATTAATATTATTATTATTATATATATATATTATAATAATAATATTGGGGAGTCCCAATCTCCAATGGGGTCTCAATCACCAATATTATAAAATGGAACTACAACTCCCAGCATACACTATAATAATGGGGTCCCAATCTGGAATATTATTCAATGGAACTACACATCCCAGCATGGATTTTCTGTAGATGTACTACAAATCCCAGCATGTTTGTGGTGCTTTCCCCAGACCCCACCAACCTACATCCATCTACAAAGGATGGTAATGCCTCTTTCCAGGCTCACCTACCACCAAGGGCATGCTACCACCCTGGATGTGGCATGAGTGTGGGCAGTGGAGCTTCCCCCCAGGCTCCATCTGCCCTCACTCACCGACACCCAGGGTTGTGCTGATTTCCCCAGACTCCACCTACCTGTATTCACCTCCCACAAAGAATGGTAATGCCTCTTACAAGGCTCTGCTAGCCACACTCTACCACCAAGGGTGACAATGCCTCTTCCCAGGCTCCCCTATCTACCACCATAGTCATGCTACCACCTCAGATGTGTCGTGAGTGTGGGCAGTGGAGCTTCCCCCCAGGCTCCATCTACCCTCACTCACCAACACCCAGAGTTGTGCTGATTTCCCCAGACTCCACCTACCTGCGTCCATCTCCCACAAAGGATGGCAATACATCTTACAAGGCTCTGCTAGCCACGCTGTACCACCAAGGGTGACAGTGCCTCTTCCCAGGCTCCCCTTCCTACCTCACCTACCACCAAGGGCATGCTACCACCCCGGATGTGGCGTGAGTGTGAGCAGTGGGGCTTCCCCCCAGGCTCCATCTGCCCTCACTCACCAACACCCAGGGTTGTGCTGATTTCCCCAGACTCCACCTACCTGTATTCACCTCCCACAAAGAATGGTAATGCCTCTTACAAGGCTCTGCTAGCCACACTCTACCACCAAGGGTGACAATGCCTCTTCCCCGGCTCCCCTATCTACCACCATAGTCATACTACCACCCCAGATGTGGCGTGAGTGTGGGCAGTGGAGCTTCCCCCCAGGCTCCATCTGCCCGCACTCACTAACACCCAGGGTTGTGCTGATTTCCCCAGACTCCACCTACCTGTATCTATCCCCCACAAAGGATGGTAATGCCTCTTACAAGGCTCTGCTAGCCGCACTCTACCACCAAGGGTGTCAATGCCTCTTCCCAGGCTCCCCTATCTACCACCATAGTCATGCTATCACCTCAGATGTGTGGGCAGTGGAGCTTCCCCCCAGGCTCCATCTGCCCTCACTCACCAACACCCAGGGTTGTGCTGCTTTCCCCAGACCCCACCTACCTGTATCCACCTCCCACAAAGGATGGTAATGCCTCTTACAAGGCTCTGCTAGCCGCACTCTACCACCAAGGGTGTCAATGCCTCTTCCCAGGCTCCCCTATCTACCACCATAGTAATGCTACCACCTCAGATGTGTGGGCAGTGGAGCTTCCCCCCAGGCTCCATCTGCCCTCACTCACCAACACCCAGGGTTGTGCTGCTTTCCCCAGACCCCACCTACCTGCGTCCATCTCCCACAAAGGATTGTATTGTCTCTTCCCAGGCTCTGCTAGCCACACTCTACCACCAAGGGTGACAGTGCCTCTTCCCAGGCTCCCCTTCCTACCTCACCTACCACCAAGGGCATGCTACCACCCTGGGTGTGGCGTGAGTGTGGGCAGTGGAGCTTCCCCCCAGGCTCCATCTGCCCTCACTCACCAACACCCAGGGTTGTGCTGATTTCCCCAGACTCCACCTACCTGTATCTATCCCCCACAAAGGATGGTAATGCCTCTTACAAGGCTCTGCTAGCCGCACTCTACCACCAAGGGTGACAATGCCTCTTCCCAGGCTCCCCTATCTACCACCATAGTCATGCTACCACCTCAGATGTGTGGACAGTGAAGCTTCCCCCCAGGCTCCATCTGCCCTCACTCACCAACACCCAGGGTTGTGCTGCTTTCCCCAGACCCCACCTACCTGCGTCCATCTCCCACAAAGGATTGTATTGCCTCTTCCCAGGCTCTGCTAGCCACACTCTACCACCAAGGGTGACAATGCCTCTTCCCAGGCTCCCCTTCCTACCTCACCTACCACCAAGGGCATGCTACCACCCTGGGTGTGGCGTGAGTGTGGGCAGTGGAGCTTCCCCCCAGGCTCCATCTGCCCTCACCCACCAACACCCAGGGTTGTGCTGATTTCCCCAGACTCCACCTACCTGTATCTATCCCCCACAAAGGATGGTAATGCCTCTTACAAGGCTCTGCTAGCCGCACTCTACCACCAAGGGTGACAATGCCTCTTCCCAGGCTCCCCTATCTACCACCATAGTCATGCTACCACCTCAGATGTGTGGACAGTGGAGCTTCCCCCCAGGCTCCATCTGCCCTCACTCACCAACACCCAGGGTTGTGCTGATTTCCCCAGACTCCACCTACCTGTATCTATCCCCCACAAAGGATGGTAATGCCTCTTACAAGGCTCTGCTAGCCGCACTCTACCACCAAGGGTGACAATGCCTCTTCCCAGGCTCCCCTATCTACCACCATAGTCATGCTACCACCTCAGATGTGTGGGCAGTGGAGCTTCCCCCCAGGCTCTATCTGCCCTCACTCACCAACACCCAGGGTTGTGCTGATTTCCCCAGACCCCACTAGAGATGTGCCGGTTTTCGGTAATTGGATTTATCGCGGTATTGTTATTGTATTCTTCTCTGCTCTCCAAGTCTGACTTTTGCATTGATACATTTCAGTGAGCTGGATGAATCATTCACTCAGCCAATAGAAACAGCTCTGGTAATATGATCCTAGAGTGAGAGCTTAGCTCCTCCCTGTAACCAATCAGACGGCTCCCAGCACACACCCCATGCTTCTTCCAGGGCTCAGACAGAAATACTGCCTAATACAAGCAAGGATAGATGGATAGAATGATGGATAGAATGATGGATAGAATAAGATATATAAGATAGATAGAATAAGATAGATAGATAGAATAAGATATATAAGATAGATAGCATAAGTTAGATATAGAATAAGTTAGATATAGAATAAGTTAGATATAGAATAAGATAAATATATAGATAGATAAATAGGTAGAATAAGATGGATAGAATAAGATGGATAGAATGATGGATAGAATATGATGGATAGAATAAGATGGATAGATGTGAGCCAGGCATAAAGTAATAGTAAAGTAATTTATAAATAAAAGCCCCGGTCCTCCTGTAGATTTAACCACTTCTGGACCGCAATGATTTGCCTCCTTAATGACCAGGTCATTGGATCGGAGCTGAGCGCCAGGACCAGTCATCACCAGGTAGACCAGACACTGCTTGATGGCTTATATTAGGTCTGGTTCACAGAGTCTGTACTGGCTGACTATATAATAATGTGCAAAAGTCAACCAAAGTCCCTAAATTCAGCAATGAAATTCAAGTGAGGTAGAAATTGAATAATTTAAATGTAATAATTGAATATAGTGATAATCTGTATACCGCGGCAAAACCTTAATCAATTAATTACAGCATGAAAATCTGATACCGTCAATAGCCTAGACCCCACCTACCTGCATCCATCTCCCACAAAGAATGGTAATGCCTCTTACAAGGCTCTGCTAACCACACTCTACCACCAAGGGTGACAATGCCTCTTCCCAGGCTCCCTACCTACCACCAAGGGCATGCTACCACCCTGGATGTGGCGTGAGTGTGGGCAGTGGAGCTTCCCCCCAGGCTCCATCTGCCCTCACTCACCAACACCCAGAGTGGTGGTGCTTTCCCCAGACCCCACCTACCTGCATCCATCTCCCACAAAGAATGGTAATGCCTCTTCCCAGGCACTGCTAGCCGCACTCTACCACCAAAAGTGGCAATGCCTCTTCCCAGGGTCCCTACCTACCACCAAGGGTGCCAATGCCTTTTCTCAGGCTCCCCTACTTACCTCACCTACCACCAAAAGAATGCTACCAACTTGGCTGTGGTGTGAGTGGGCAGTGGGGCTTCCCCCCAGGCTCCATCTGCCCTCACTCACCAACACCCAGAGTGGTGGTGCTTTCCCCAGACCCCACCCACCTGCATCCATCTCCCACAAAGAATGGTAATGCCTCTTCCCAGGCACTGCTAGCCGCACTCTACCACCAAAAGTGGCAATGCCTCTTCCCAGGGTCCCTACCTACCACCAAGGGTGCCAGTGCCTTTTCTAAGGCTCCCCTACTTACCTCACCTACCACCAAAGGAATGCTACCAACTTGGCTGTGGTGTGAGTGGGCAGTGGGGCTTCCCCCCAGGCTCCATCTGCCCTCACTCACCAACACCCAGGGTTGTGGTGGTAATGCTACCTCCCAAGTTCTGCTAGCCACACTCTACCACCAAAAGTGGCAATGCCTCTTCCCAGGCACCCCCTACCTCCCCACACCTACCACCAAGGGTGCCAATGCCTCTTTCCAGGCTCACCTACCACCAAGGGCATGCTACCACCCTGGATGTGTCGTGAGTGTGGGCGGTGAAGCTTCCCCCCAGGCTCCATCTCCCCTCACTCACCAACACCCAGGGTTGTGCTGATTTCCCCAGACCCCACCTACCTGCATCCATCTCCCACAAATGTGTTTTTCTATAACCCCTAAGGAGGGAGGGTAGGCTGGGCTATGTAGAGATTGCTGGGATCTGTAGTTCCTCCATAGAAAAAAACATGCTGGCATATGTAGTCCTTTAGTAACCTACTCCACACTGGGACCCATTACTTGCAGTGTATGCTGAGAGTTGTACTTCCTCAGGGACACACAGACCTGCCGGCTGCAGTACGGACAATGACTGTACCCGGCTCCGGAGAATAGTGCTGTGTGTGTGGGGAGATCTTCCCTCCTCTCCGCACACTGATACCCCCCCTTATCTCCCACCAAGGGTGGCAGTGCCTCTTTCCAGGCTCCCCTACCCTCACCTGCCACCACGGGGCTGCTTGGGCCCCACGCTCCATCTGCCCACCCAGCACCACACCCAGTGTAGTGGTGCTCCCCCAAGTCCCAGCTACATGACTGGCTACTAACATTTATAGGTAAAGTTGATCCCGGGAATAGCCGATTGCCTCTCGGGGGATCAGGAAGGAATTTTTGCCCCTGCTAGAGCAAATTTGATTGTGCTTTGCAGGGGTTTTTCACCTTCCTCTGGATCAACTGTGGGTACCTCTCCCGGACCTCACCTACCTAAATTCATCTTCCACCAAGGGTGGCAGTGCCTCTTTCCAGGCTCCGCTACCCTCCTCACCTACCACCACGGGGCTGCTTGGGCCCCACGCTCCATCTGCCCACCCAGCACCACACCCAGTGTGGTGGTGCTCCCCCAAGTCCCAGCTACCTGACTGGCTACTAACATTTATAGGTAAAGTTGATCCAGGGAATAGCCGATTGCCTCTCAGGGGATCAGAAAGGAATTTTTGCCCCTGCTAGAGCAAATTTGATTGTTCTTTGCAGGGGTTTTTCGCCTTCCTCTGGATCAACTGTGGGTACCTCTCCTGGACCTCACCTACCTAAATTCATCTTCCACCAAGGGTGGCAGTGCCTCTTTCCAGGCTCCGCTACCCTCTTCACCTACCACCACGGGGCTGCTTGGCCCCACGCTCCATCTGCTCACCCAGCACCACACCCAGTATGGTGGTGCTCCCCCAAGTCCCAGCTACCTGACTGGCTATTAACATTTATAGGTAAAGTTGATCCAGGGAATAGCCGATTGCCTCTAGGGGGATCAGGAAGGAATTTTTTCCCTTGCTAGAGCAAATTTGATTGTGCTTTGCAGGGGTTTTTCACCTTCCTCTGGATCAACTGTGGGTACCTCTCCCGGACCTCACCTACCTGAATTAATCTTCAACCAAGGGTGGCAGTGCCTCTTCCCAGGCTCCGCTACCCTCCTTACCTACCACCACGGGGCTGCTTTGGCCCCACGCTCCATCTGCTCACCAAGCACCACACCCAGTGTGGTGGTGCTCCCCCAAGTCCCAGCTACCTGACTGGCTACTAACATTTATAGGTAAAGTTGATCCAGGGAATAGCCGATGTCCTCTCGGGGGATCAGGAAGGAATTTTTGCCCCCGCTAGAGCAAATTTGATTGTGATTTGCAGGGGTTTTTCGCCTTCCTCTGGATCAACTGTGGGTTCCTCTCCCGGACCTCACCTACCTAAATTCATCTTCCACCAAGGGTGGCAGTGCCTCTTTCCAGGCTCCGCTACCCTCCTTACCTACCACCACGGGGCTGCTTGTGCCCCACGCTCCATCTGCCCACCCAGCACCACACCCAATGTGGTGGTGCTCCCCCAAGTCCCAGCTACCTGACTGGCTAATAACATTTATAGGTAAAGTTGATCCAGGGAATAGCCGATTGCCTCTTGGGGGATCAGGAAGGAATTTTTGCCCCTGCTAGAGCAAATTTGATTGTGCTTTGCAGGGGTTTTTCGCCTTCCTCTGGATCAACTGTGGGTACCTCTCCCGGACCTCACCTACCTAAATTCATCTTCCACCAAGGGTGGCAGTGCCTCTTTCCAGGCTTTGCTACCCTCCTTAACTACCACCACAGGGCTGCTTAGGCCCCACGCTCCATCTGCTCACCCAGCACCACACCCAGTGTGGTGGTGCTCCCCCAAGTCCCAGCTACCTGACTGGCTACTAACATTTATAGGTAAAGTTGATCCAGGAATAGCCGATTGCCTCTCGGGGGATCAGGAAGGAATTTTTGCCCCGCTAGAGCAAATTTGATTGTGCTTTGCAGGGGTTTTTCACCTTCCTCTGGATCAACTGTGGGTACCTCTCCCGGACCTCACCTACCTAAATTCATCTTCCACCAAGGGTGGAAGTGCCTCTTTCCAGGCTCCGCTACCCTCCTTACCTACCACCACGGGGCTTTTTGGGCCCCACGCTCCATCTGCCTACCCAGCACCACACCCAGTGTGGTGGTGCTCCCCCAAGTCCCAGCTACCTGACTGGCTATTAACATTTATTGGTAAAGTTGATCCAGGGAATAGCCGATTGCCTCTCGGGGGATCAGGAAGGATTTTTTCCCCCTGCTAGAGCAAATTTGATTGTGCTTTGGAGGGGTTTTTCGCCTTCCTCTGGATTAACTGTGGGTTCCTCTCCTGGACCTCACCTACCTAAATTCATCTTCCACCAAGGGTGGCAGTGCCTCTTTTCAGGCTCCGCTGCCCTCCTTACCTACCACCACTGGGCTGCTTGGGCCCCACGCTCCATCTGCCCACCCAGCACCACACCCAGTGTGGTGGTGCTCTCCCAAGTCCCAGCTACCTGACTGGCTATTAACATTTATAGGTAAAGTTGATCCAGGGAATAGCCGATTGCCTCTCGTGGGATCAGGAAGGATTTTTTGCCCCTGCTAGAGCACATTTGATTGTGCTTTGCAGGGGTTTTTCGCCTTCCTCTAGATCAACTGTGGGTACCTCTCCCGGACCTCACCTACCTAAATTCATCCTCCACCAAGGGTGGCAGTGCCTCTTTCCAGGCTCCGCTACCCTCCTTACCTACCACCACGGGGCTTTTTGGGCCCCATGCTCCATCTGCCCACCCAGCACCACACCCAGTGTGGTGGTGCTCCCCCAAGTCCCAGCTACCTGCTGGCTATTAACATTTATAGGTAAAGTTGATCCAGGGAATAGCCGATTGCCTCTCGGGGGATCAGGAAGGAATTTTTCCCCCTGCTAGAGCAAATTTGATTGTGCTTTGCAGGGGTTTTTCGCCTTCCTCTGGATCAACTGTGGGTACCTCTCCCGGACCTCACCTACCTAAATTCATCTTCCACCAAGGGTGGCAGTGCCTCTTTCCAGGCTCCGCTACCCTCCTCACCTACCACCACGGGGCTGCTTTGGCCCCACGCTCCATCTGCCCACCCAGCACCACACCCAGTGTGGTGGTGCTCCCCCAAGTCCCAGCTACCTGACTGGCTATTAACATTTATAGGTAAAGTTGATCCAGGGAATAGCCGATTGCCTCTCGGGGGATTAGGAAGGAATTTTTTCCCCTGCTAGAGCAAATTTGATTGTGCTTTGCAGGGGTTTTTCGCCTTCCTCTGGATCAACTGTGGGTACCTCTCCCGGACCTCACCTACCTAAACTCATCTTCCACCAAGGGTGGCAGTGCCTCTTCCCAGGCTCCGCTACCCTCCTCACCTACCACCACGGGGCTGCTTGTGCCCCACGCTCCATCTGCCCACCCAGCACCACACCCAGTGTGGGGGTGCTCCCCCAATTCCCAGCTACCTGACTGGCTATTAACATTTATAGGTAAAGTTGATCCAGGGAATAGCCGATTGCCTCTCGGGGGATTGGGAAGGAATTTTTCCCCCTGCTAGAGCAAATTTGATTGTGCTTTGCAGGGGTTTTTCGCCTTCCTCTGGATCAACTGTGGGTACCTCTCCCGGACCTCACCTACCTAAACTCATCTTCCACCAAGGGTGGCAGTGCCTCTTCCCAGGCTCCGCTACCCTCTTCACCTACCAGCACGGGGCTGCTTTGGCCCCACGCTCCATCTGCCCACCCAGCACCACACCCAGTGTGGTGGTGCTCCCCCAAGTCCCTGCTACCTGACTGGCTACTAACATTTATAGGTAAAGTTGATCCAGGCAATAGCCGATTGCCTCTCGGGTTTCAGGAAGGAATTTCGCCCCCTGCTAGAGCAAATTTGATTGTGCTTTTCAGGGGTTTTTCGCCTTCCTCTGGATCAACTGTGGGTACCTCTCCCGGAGCTCACCTACCTAAATTTATCTTCCACCAAGGGTGGCAGTGCCTCTTCCCAGGCTCCGCTACCCTCCTTATTTACCACCACGGGGCTTTTTGGGCCCCACGCTCCATCTGCCCAGCCAGCACCACACCCAGTGTGGTGGTGCTCCCCCAAGTCCCAGCTACCTGACTGGCTATTAACATTTATAGGTAAAGTTGATCCAGGGAATAGCCGATTGCCTCTCGGGGGATTAGGAAGGAATTTTTCCCCCTGCTAGAGCAAATTTGATTGTGCTTTGCAGGGGTTTTTCGCCTTCCTCTGGATCAACTGTGGGTACCTCTCCCGGACCTCACCTACCTAAACTCATCTTCCACTAAGGGTGGCAGTGCCTCTTCCCAGGCTCTGCTACCCTCCTCACCTACCACCACGGGGCTGCTTGTGCCCCACGCTCCATCTGCCCACCCAGCACCACACCCAGTGTGGTGGTGCTCCCCCACGTCCCAGCTACCTGACTGGCTATTAACATTTAAAGGTAAAGTTGATCCAGGGAATAGCCGATTGCCTCTCGGGGGATTAGGAAGGAGTTTTTCCCCCTGCTAGAGCAAATTTGATTGTGCTTTTCAGGGGTTTTTCGCCTTCCTCTGGATTAACTGTGGGTTCCTCTCCCGGACCTCACCTACCTAAATTCATCTTCCACCAAGGGTGGCAGTGCCTCTTCCCAGGCTCCGCTACCCTACTTACCTACCACCACGGGGCTGCTTGGGCCCCACGCTCCATCTGCCCACCCAGCACCACACCCAGTGTGGTGGTGCTCCCCCAAGTCCCAGCTACCTGACTGGCTATTAACATTTATAGGTAAAGTTGATCCAGGGAATAGCCGATTGCTTCTCGGGGGATCAGGAAGGAATTTTTGCCCCTGCTAGAGCAAATTTGATTGTGCTTTGCAAGGGTTTTTCACCTTCCTCTGGATCAACTGTGGGTACCTCTCCCGGACCTCACCTATCTAAATTCATCTTCCACCAAGGGTGGCAGTGCCTGTTTTCAGGCACCGCTACCCTCCTTACCTACCACCACGGGGCTTCTTGGGCCCCACGCTCCATCTGCCCACCCAGCACCACACCCAATGTGGTGGTGCTCCCCCAAGTCCCAGCTACCTGACTGGCTACTAACATTTATAGGTAAAGTTGATCCAGGGAATAGCCGATTGCCTCTCGGGGGATCAGGAAGGAATTTTTGCCCCTGCTAGAGCAAATTTGATTGTGCTTTGCAGGGGTTTTTCGCCTTCCTCTGGATCAACTGTGGGTACCTCTCCCGGACCTCACCTACCTAAATTCATCTTCCACCAGGGGTGGCAGTGCCTCTTCCCAGGCTCCTCTACCCTCCTTACCTACCACCACGGGGGTGCTTGGGCCCCACGCTCCATCTGCCCACCCAGCACCACACCCAGTGTGGTGGTGCTCCCCCAAGTCCCAGCTACCTGACTGGCTATTAACATTTATAGGTAAAGTTGATCCAGGGAATAGCCGATTGCTTCTCGGGGGATCAGGAAGGAATTTTTGCCCCTGCTAGAGCAAATTTGATTGTGCTTTGCAAGGGTTTTTCACCTTCCTCTGGATCAACTGTGGGTACCTCTCCCGGACCTCACCTACCTAAATTAATCTTCAACCAAGGGTGGCAGTGCCTCTTCCCAGGCTCCGCTACCCTCCTTACCTACCACCACGGGGCTGCTTTGGCCCCACGCTCCATCTGCTCACCAAGCACCACACCCAGTGTGGTGGTGCTCCCCCAAATCCCAGCTACCTGACTGGCTATTAACATTTATAGGTAAAGTTGATCCAGGGAATAGCCGATTGCCTCTCGGGGGATCAGGAAGGAATTTTTGCCCCTGCTAGAGCATATTTGATTGTGCTTTGCAGGGGTTTTTCGCCTTCCTCTGGATCAACTGTGGGTATCTCTCCTGGACCTCACCTACCTAAATTCGTCTTCCACCAAGGGTGGCAGTGCCTCTTTCCAGGCTCCGCTACCCTCCTTACCTACCACCACGGGGCCGCTTGGGCCCCACGCTCCATCTGCCCACCCAGCACCACACCCAGTGTGGTGGTACTCCCCCAAGTCCCAGCTACCTGACTGGCTACTAACGTTTATTGGTAAAGTTGATTCAGGGAATAGCCGATTGCCTCTCGGGGGATCAGGAAGGAATTTTTCCCCCTGCTAGAGCAAATTTGATTGTGCTTTTCAGGGGTTTTTCGCCTTCCTCTGGATCAACTGTGGGTACCTCTCCCGGACCTCACCTACCTAAATTCATCTTCAACCAAGGGTGGCAGTGCCTCTTCCCAGGCTCCGCTACCCTCCTTACCTACCACCACGGGGCTGCTTGGGCCCCAGGCTCCATCTGCGCACCTGTGGTGCTCCCCCAAGTCCCAGCTACCTGACTGGCTATTAACATTTATAGGTAAAGTTGATCCAGGGAATAGCCGATTGCCTCTCGGGGGATCAGGAAGGAATTGTTGCCCCTGCTAGAGCAAATTTGATTGTGCTTTGCAGGGGTTTTTCGCCTTCCTCTGGATCAACTGTGTGTACCTCTCCCGGACCACACATACCTAAATACTTCCACCAAGGGTGGCAGTGCCTCTTTCCAGGCTCCGCTACCCTCCTCACCTACCACCACAGGGCTGCTTTGGCCCCACGCTCCATCTGCCCACCTAGCACCACACCCAGTGTGGTGGTGCTCCCCCAAGTCCCAGCTACCTGACTGGCTATTAACATTTAAAGGTAAAGTTGATCAAGGGAATAGCCGATTGCCTCTCGGGGATCAGGAAGGAGTTTTTCCCCCTGCTAGAGCAAATTTGATTGTGCTTTGCAGGGGTTTTTCGCCTTCCTCTGGATTAACTGTGGGTTCCTCTCCCGGACCTCACCTACCTAAATTCATCTTCCACCAAGGGTGGCAGTGCCTCTTTCCAGGCTCCGCTACCCTCCTTACCTACCACCACGGGGCTTTTTGGGCCCCACGCTCCATCTGCCCACCCAGCACCACACCCAGTGTGGTGGTGCTCCCCCAAGTCCCAGCTACCTGACTGGCTATTAACATTTATAGGTAAAGTTGATCCAGGGAATCGCCGATTGCCTCTCGGGGGATTAGGAAGGAATTTTTCCCCCTGCTTGAGCAAATTTGATTGTGCTTTGCAGAGGTTTTTCGCCTTCCTCTGGATCAACTGTGGGTACCTCTCCCAGACCTCACCTACCTAAACTCATCTTCCACCAAGGGTGGCAGTGCCTCTTCCCAGGCACCGCTACCCTCCTCACCTACCACCACGGGGCTGCTTGGGCCCCATGCTCCATCTGCCCACCGAGCACCACACCGTGTGGTGGTGCTCCCCCAAGTACCAGCTACCTGACTGGCTAATAACATTTATAGGTAAAGTTGATCCAGGGAATAGCCGATTGCCTCTCGGGGGATCAGGAAGGAATTTTTCCCCCTGCTAGAGCAAATTTGATTGTACTTTGCAGGGGTTTTTCGCCTTCCTCAGGATCAACTGTGGGTACCTCTTCCGTCCCTCACCTACCTAAATTCATCTTCCACCAAGGGTGGCAGTGCCTCTTTCCAGGCTCCGCTACCCTCCTCACCTACCACCACGGGGCTGCTTTGGCCCCACGCTCCATCTGCCCACCCAGCACCACACCCAGTGTGGTGGTGCTCCCCTAAGTCCCAGCTACCTGACTGACTATTAACATTTATAGGTAAAGTTGATCCAGGGAATAGCCGATTGCCTCTCGGGGGATCAGGAAGGAATTTTTCCCCCTGCTAGAGCAAATTTGATTGTACTTTGCAGGGGTTTTTCGCCTTCCTCAGGATCAACTGTGGGTACCTCTTCCGTCCCTCACCTACCTAAATTAATCTTCAACCAAGGGTGGCAGTGCCTCTTTCCAGGCTCCGCTACCCTCCTTACCTACCATCACGGGGCTGCTTGGGCCCCACGCTCCATCTGCTCACCCAGCACCACACCCAGTGTGGTGGTGCTCCCCCAAGTCCCATCTACCTGACTGGCTATTAACATTTATAGGTAAAGTTGATTCAGGGAATAGCCGATTGCCTCTCGGTGGATCAGGAAGGAATTTTTCCCTCTGCTAGAGCAAATTTGATTGTGCTTTGCAGGGGTTTATCGCCTACCTCTGGATCAACTGTGGGTACCTCTCCCGGACCTCACCTACCAAAATTCATCTTCCACCAAGGGTGCCAGTGCCTCTTTCCAGGCTCCGCTACCCTCCTCACCTACCACCACGGGGCTGCTTTAGCCCCACGCTCCATCTGCCCACCCAGCACCACACCCAGTGTGGTGGTGCTCCCCCAAGTCCCAGCTACCTGACTGGCTATTAACATTTATAGGTAAAGTTGATCCAGGGAATAGCCGATTGCCTCTCGGGGGATCAGGAAGGAATTTTTCCCCCTGCTAGAGCAAATTTGATTGTGCTTTGCAGGGGTTTTTCGCCTTCCTCTGGATCAACTGTGGGTACCTCTCCCGGACCTCACCTACCTAAATTCATCTTCCACCAAGGGTGGCAGTGCCTCTTTCCAGGCTCCGCTACCCTCCTCACCTACCACCACGGGGCTGCTTTGGCCCCACGCTCCATCTGCCCACCCAGCACCACACCCAGTGTGGTGGTGCTCCCCCAATTCCCAGCTACCTGACTGGCTATTAACATTTATAGGTAAAGTTGATCCAGGGAATAGCCGATTGCCTCTCGGGGGATTGGGAAGGAATTTTTCCCCCTGCTAGAGCAAATTTGATTGTGCTTTGCAGGGGTTTTTCGCCTTCCTCTGGATCAACTGTGGGTACCTCTCCCGGACCTCACCTACCTAAACTCATCTTCCACCAAGGGTGGCAGTGCCTCTTCCCAGGCTCCGCTACCCTCTTCACCTACCAGCACGGGGCTGCTTTGGCCCCACGCTCCATCTGCCCACCCAGCACCACACCCAGTCTGGTGGTGCTCCCCCAAGTCCCTGCTACCTGACTGGCTACTAACATTTATAGGTAAAGTTGATCCAGGCAATAGCCGATTGCCTCTCGGGTTTCAGGAAGGAATTTCGCCCCCTGCTAGAGCAAATTTGATTGTGCTTTTCAGGGGTTTTTCGCCTTCCTCTGGATCAACTGTGGGTACCTCTCCCGGACCTCACCTACCTAAATTTATCTTCCACCAAGGGTGGCAGTGCCTCTTCCCAGGCTCCGCTACCCTCCTTATTTACCACCACGGGGCTTTTTGGGCCCCACGCTCCATCTGCCCAGCCAGCACCACACCCAGTGTGGTGGTGCTCCCCCAAGTCCCAGCTACCTGACTGGCTATTAACATTTATAGGTAAAGTTGATCCAGGGAATAGCCGATTGCCTCTCGGGGGATTAGGAAGGAATTTTTCCCCCTGCTAGAGCAAATTTGATTGTGCTTTGCAGGGGTTTTTCGCCTTCCTCTGGATCAACTGTGGGTACCTCTCCCGGACCTCACCTACCTAAACTCATCTTCCACTAAGGGTGGCAGTGCCTCTTCCCAGGCTCTGCTACCCTCCTCACCTACCACCATGGGGCTGCTTGTGCCCCACGCTCCATCTGCCCACCCAGCACCACACCCAGTGTGGTGGTGCTCCCCCACGTCCCAGCTACCTGACTGGCTATTAACATTTAAAGGTAAAGTTGATCCAGGAAATAGCCGATTGCCTCTCGGGGATCAGGAAGGAGTTTTTCCCCCTGCTAGAGCAAATTTGATTGTGCTTTTCAGGGGTTTTTCGCCTTCCTCTGGATTAACTGTGGGTTCCTCTCCCGGACCTCACCTACCTAAATTCATCTTCCACCAAGGGTGGCAGTGCCTCTTCCCAGGCTCCGCTACCCTCCTTACCTACCACCACGGGGCTGCTTGGGCCCCACGCTCCATCTGCCCACCCAGCACCACACCCAGTGTGGTGGTGCTCCCCCAAGTCCCAGCTACCTGACTGGCTATTAACATTTATAGGTAAAGTTGATCCAGGGAATAGCCGATTGCTTCTCGGGGGATCAGGAAGGAATTTTTGCCCCTGCTAGAGCAAATTTGATTGTGCTTTGCAAGGGTTTTTCACCTTCCTCTGGATCAACTGTGGGTACCTCTCCCGGACCTCACCTATCTAAATTCATCTTCCACCAAGGGTGGCAGTGCCTGTTTTCAGGCACCGCTACCCTCCTTACCTACCACCACGGGGCTTCTTGGGCCCCACGCTCCATCTGCCCACCCAGCACCACACCCAATGTGGTGGTGCTCCCTCAAGTCGAAGCTACCTGACTGGCTACTAACATTTATAGGTAAAGTTGATCCAGGGAATAGCCGATTGCCTCTCGGGGGATCAGGAAGGAATTTTTGCCCCTGCTAGAGCAAATTTGATTGTGCTTTGCAGGGGTTTTTCGCCTTCCTCTGGATCAACTGTGGGTACCTCTCCCGGACCTCACCTACCTAAATTCATCTTCCACCAAGGGTGGCAGTGCCTCTTCCCAGGCTCCGCTACCCTCCTTACCTACCACCACGGGGGTGCTTGGGCCCCACGCTCCATCTGCCCACCCAGCACCACACCCAGTGTGGTGGTGCTCCCCCAAGTCCCAGCTACCTGACTGGCTATTAACATTTATAGGTAAAGTTGATCCAGGGAATAGCCGATTGCTTCTCGGGGGATCAGGAAGGAATTTTTGCCCCTGCTAGAGCAAATTTGATTGTGCTTTGCAAGGGTTTTTCACCTTCCTCTGGATCAACTGTGGGTACCTCTCCCGGACCTCACCTACCTAAATTAATCTTCAACCAAGGGTGGCAGTGCCTCTTCCCAGGCTCCGCTACCCTCCTTACCTACCACCACGGGGCTGCTTTGGCCCCACGCTCCATCTGCTCACCAAGCACCACACCCAGTGTGGTGGTGCTCCCCCAAATCCCAGCTACCTGACTGGCTATTAACATTTATAGGTAAAGTTGATCCAGGGAATAGCCGATTGCCTCTCGGGGGATCAGGAAGGAATTTTTGCCCCTGCTAGAGCATATTTGATTGTGCTTTGCAGGGGTTTTTCGCCTTCCTCTGGATCAACTGTGGGTATCTCTCCTGGACCTCACCTACCTAAATTCGTCTTCCACCAAGGGTGGCAGTGCCTCTTTCCAGGCTCCGCTACCCTCCTTACCTACCACCACGGGGCCGCTTGGGCCCCACGCTCCATCTGCCCACCCAGCACCACACCCAGTGTGGTGGTACTCCCCCAAGTCCCAGCTACCTGACTGGCTACTAACGTTTATAGGTAAAGTTGATTCAGGGAATAGCCGATTGCCTCTCGGGGGATCAGGAAGGAATTTTTCCCCCTGCTAGAGCAAATTTGATTGTGCTTTTCAGGGGTTTTTCGCCTTCCTCTGGATCAACTGTGGGTACCTCTCCCGGACCTCACCTACCTAAATTCATCTTCAACCAAGGGTGGCAGTGCCTCTTCCCAGGCTCCGCTACCCTCCTTACCTACCACCACAGGGCTGCTTGGGCCCCAGGCTCCATCTGCGCACCTGTGGTGCTCCCCCAAGTCCCAGCTACCTGACTGGCTATTAACATTTATAGGTAAAGTTGATCCAGGGAATAGCCGATTGCCTCTCGGGGGATCAGGAAGGAATTGTTGCCCCTGCTAGAGCAAATTTGATTGTGCTTTGCAGGGGTTTTTCGCCTTCCTCTGGATCAACTGTGGGTACCTCTCCCGGACCACACATACCTAAATTCTTCCACCAAGGGTGGCAGTGCCTCTTTCCAGGCTCCGCTACCCTCCTTACCTACCACCACGGGGCTGCTTGGGCCCCACGCTCCATCTGCCCACCCAGCACCACACCCAGTGTGGTGGTGCTCCCCCAAGTCCCAGCTACCTGACTGGCTACTAACATTTATAGGTAAAGTTGATCCAGGGAATAGCCGATTGCCTCTCGGGGGATCAGGAAGGAATTTTTGCCCCTGCTAGAGCAAATTTGATTATGCTTTGCAGGGGTTTTTCGCCTTCCTCTGGATCAACTGTGGGTACCTCTCCCGGACCTCACCTACCTAAACTCATCTTCCACTAAGGGTGGCAGTGCCTCTTCCCAGGCTCTGCTACCCTCCTCACCTACCACCACGGGGCTGCTTGTGCCCCACGCTCCATCTGCCCACCCAGCACCACACCCAGTGTGGTGGTGCTCCCCCACGTCCCAGCTACCTGACTGGCTATTAACATTTAAAGGTAAAGTTGATCCAGGGAATAGCCGATTGCCTCTCGGGGATCAGGAAGGAGTTTTTCCCCCTGCTAGAGCAAATTTGATTGTGCTTTTCAGGGGTTTTTCGCCTTCCTCTGGATTAACTGTGGGTTCCTCTCCCGGACCTCACCTACCTAAATTCATCTTCCACCAAGGGTGGCAGTGCCTCTTCCCAGGCTCCGCTACCCTCCTTACCTACCACCATGGGGCTGCTTGGGCCCCACGCTCCATCTGCCCACCCAGCACCACACCCAGTGTGGTGGTGCTCCCCCAAGTCCCAGCTACCTGACTGGCTATTAACATTTATAGGTAAAGTTGATCCAGGGAATAGCCGATTGCTTCTCGGGGGATCAGGAAGGAATTTTTGCCCCTGCTAGAGCAAATTTGATTGTGCTTTGCAAGGGTTTTTCACCTTCCTCTGGATCAACTGTGGGTACCTCTCCCGGACCTCACCTATCTAAATTCATCTTCCACCAAGGGTGGCAGTGTCTGTTTTCAGGCACCGCTACCCTCCTTACCTACCACCACGGGGCTTCTTGGGCCCCACGCTCCATCTGCCCACCCAGCACCACACCCAATGTGGTGGTGCTCCCCCAAGTCCCAGCTACCTGACTGGCTACTAACATTTATAGGTAAAGTTGATCCAGGGAATAGCCGATTGCCTCTCGGGGGATCAGGAAGGAATTTTTGCCCCTGCTAGAGCAAATTTGATTGTGCTTTGCAGGGGTTTTTCGCCTTCCTCTGGATCAACTGTGGGTACCTCTCCCGGACCTCACCTACCTAAATTCATCTTCCACCAAGGGTGGCAGTGCCTCTTTCCAGGCTCCGCTACCCTCCTCACCTACCACCACGGGGCTGCTTTGGCCCCACGCTCCATCTGCCCACCTAGCACCACATCCAGTGTGGTGGTGCTCCCCCAAGTCCCAGCTACCTGACTGGCTATTAACATTTATAGGTAAAGTTGATCCAGGGAATAGAAGATTGCCTCTCGGGGGATTAGGAAGGAATTTTTCCCCCTGCTAGAGCAAATTTGATTGTGCTTTGCAGGGGTTTTTCGCCTTCCTCTGGATCAACTGTGGGTACCTCTCCCGGACCTCACCTACCTAAACTCATCTTCCACCAAGGGTGGCAGTGCCTCTTCCCAGGTTCCGCTACCCTCCTCACCTACCACCACGGGGCTGCTTGTGCCCCACGCTCCATCTGCCCACCCAGCACCACACCCAGTGTGGGGGTGCTCCCCCAATTCCCAGCTACCTGACTGGCTATTAACATTTATAGGTAAAGTTGATCCAGGGAATAGCCGATTGCCTCTCGGGGGATTGGGAAGGAATTTTTCCCCCTGCTAGAGCAAATTTTATTGTGCTTTGCAGGGGTTTTTCGCCTTCCTCTGGATCAACTGTGGGTACCTCTCCCGGACCTCACCTACCTAAACTCATCTTCCACCAAGGGTGGCAGTGCCTCTTCCCAGGCTCCGCTACCCTCTTCACCTACCAGCACGGGGCTGCTTTGGCCCCACGCTCCATCTGCCCACCCAGCACCACACCCAGTGTGGTGGTGCTCCCCCAAGTCCCTGCTACCTGACTGGCTACTAACATTTATAGGTAAAGTTGATCCAGGCAATAGCCGATTGCCTCTCGGGTTTCAGGAAGGAATTTCGCCCCCTGCTAGAGCAAATTTGATTGTGCTTTTCAGGGGTTTTTCGCCTTCCTCTGGATCAACTGTGGGTACCTCTCCCGGACCTCACCTACCTAAATTTATCTTCCACCAAGGGTGGCAGTGCCTCTTCCCAGGCTCCGCTACCCTCCTTATTTACCACCACGGGGCTGCTTGGGCCCCACGCTCCATCTGCCCAGCCAGCACCACACCCAGTGTGGTGGTGCTCCCCCAAGTCCCAGCTACCTGACTGGCTATTAACATTTATAGGTAAAGTTGATCCAGGGAATAGCCGATTGCCTCTCGGGGGATTAGGAAGGAATTTTTCCCCCTGCTAGAGCAAATTTGATTGTGCTTTGCAGGGGTTTTTCGCCTTCCTCTGGATCAACTGTGGGTACCTCTCCCGGACCTCACCTACCTAAACTCATCTTCCACTAAGGGTGGCAGTGCCTCTTCCCAGGCTCTGCTACCCTCCTCACCTACCACCACGGGGCTGCTTGTGCCCCACGCTCCATCTGCCCACCCAGCACCACACCCAGTGTGGTGGTGCTCCCCCACGTCCCAGCTACCTGACTGGCTATTAACATTTAAAGCTAAAGTTGATCCAGGGAATAGCCGATTGCCTCTCGGGGATCAGGAAGGAGTTTTTCCCCCTGCTAGAGCAAATTTGATTGTGCTTTTCAGGGGTTTTTCGCCTTCCTCTGGATTAACTGTGGGTTCCTCTCCCGGACCTCACCTACCTAAATTCATCTTCCACCAAGGGTGGCAGTGCCTCTTTCCAGGCTCCGCTGCCCACCTTACCTATCACCACGGGGCTGCTCGGGCCCCACGCTCCATCTGCCCACCCAGCACCACACCCAGTGTGGTGGTGCTCCCCCAAGTCCCAGCTACCTGACTGGCTATTAACATTTATAGGTAAAGTTGATCCAGGGAATAGCCGATTGCCTCTCGGTGGATCAGGAAGGAATTTTTCCCTCTGCTAGAGCAAATTTGATTGTGCTTTGAAGGGGTTTTTCGCCTTCCTCTGGATCAACTGTGGGTACCTCTCCCGGACCACACATACCTAAATTCATCCTCCACCAAGGGTGACAGTGCCTCTTTCCAGGCTCCGCTACCCTCCTTACCTACCACCACGGGGCTTTTTGGGCCCCAAGCTCCATCTGCCCACCCAGCACCACACCCAGTGTGGTGGTGCTCCCCCAAGTCCCAGCTACCTGACTGGCTATTAACATTTATAGGTAAAGTTGATCCAGGGAATAGCCGATTGCCTCTCGGGGGATTAGGACGGAATTTTTCCCCCTGCTAGAGCAAATTTGATTGTGCTTTGCATGGGTTTTTCGCCTTCCTCTGGATCAACTGTGGGTACCTCTCCCGGACCTCACCTACCTAAACTCATCTTCCACCAAGGGTGGCAGTGCCTCTTCCCAGGCTCCGCTACCCTCCTCACCTACCACCACGGGGCTGCTTGGGCCCCACGCTCCATCTGCCCATCGAGCACCACACCCAGTGTGGTGGTGCTCCCCCAAGTACCAGCTACCTGACTGCCTACTAACATTTATAGGTAAAGTTGATCCTGGGAATAGCCGATTGCCTCTCGGGGGATCAGGAAGTAATTTTTCCCCCTGCTAGAGCAAATTTGATTGTGCTTTGCAGGGGTTTTCCGCCTTCCTCTGGATCAACAGTGGGTACCTCTCCCGGACCACACATACCTAAATTAATCTTCAACCAAGGGTGGCAGTGCCTCTTCCCAGGCTCCGCTACCCTCCTCACCTATCACCACGGGCCTGCTTGGGCCCCACGCTCCATCTGCCCACCCAGCACCACACCCAGTGTGGTGGTGCTCCACCAAGTCCCAGCTACCTGACTGGCTATTAACATTTATAGGTAAAGTTGATCCAGGGAATAGCCGATTACCTCTCGGGGGATCAGGAAGGAATTTTTCCCCCTGCTAGAGCAAATTTGATTGTGCTTTGCAGGGGTTTTTCGCCTTCCTCTGGATCAACTGTGGGTACCTCTCCCGGACCTCACCTACCTAAATTCATCTTCCACCAAGGGTGGCAGTGCCTCTTCCCAGGCTCTGCTACCCACACTTATCTACCACCAAAGGTGACAATACCTCTTCCCAGGCTCTGTTGCCTATTAAATTTAACATCAAGGGCATGCTACCACCCTGAGTTTTGGCAGTGGAGCTTCCCCCCAGGCTCCATCTCCACTCACTCACCAACCCCCAGGGTTGTGCTGCTTTTTTTAAACCCCACCTACCTGAATCTATCTCCAAAAAAGATGGCAATACCTCATACAAGGCTCTGCTATCTGCACTCTACCACCAAAGGTGACAAAGCCTCTTCCCAGGCTCCCTACCTACCACCAAGGGCATGCTACCACCCTGGGTGTGTCGTGAGTGTGGGCAGTGGAGCTTCCCCCCAGGCTCCATCTGCCCTCACTCACCAACCCCCAGGGTTTTGGTGCTTTCCCCAGACCCCACCTACCTGTATCCACCTCCCACAAAGAATGGTAATGCCTCTTCCCAGGCTCTGCTAGCCTTACTCTACCACCAAGGGTGACAATGCCTCTTCCCAGGCTCCCCTACTTACACTACCTACCACCATAGTCATGCTACCACACCTGGATGTGGCATTAGTGTGAGCAGTGGGGCTTCCCCCCAGGCTCCATCTGCTCTCACTTACCAACACCCAGGGTTGTGCTGCTTTCCCCAGACCCCACTAGAGATGTGCCGGTTTTCGGTAATTGGATATATCGCGGTATTGTTATTGTATTCTTATCTGCTCTCCAAGTCTGACTTTTGCATTGATACATTTCAGTGAGCTGGATGACTCATTCACTCAGCCAATAGAAACAGCTCTGGTAATATGATCCTAGATTGAGAGCTTAGCTCCTCCCTGTAACCAATCAGACGGCTCCCAGCACACACCCGCATGCTTCTTCCAGGGCTCAGACAGAAACACTGCCTAATACAAGCAAGGATAGATGGATAGAATGATGGATAGAATGATGGATAGAATGATGGATAGAATGATGGATAGAATGATGGATAGAATGATGGATAGAATAAGATGGATAGAATGATGGATATAGAATAAGTTAGATATAGAATAAGTTAGATATAGAATAAGTTAGATATAGAATAAGTTAGATATAGAATAAGTTAGATATAGAATAAGTTAGATATAGAATAAGTTACATATAGAATAAGTTACATATAGAATAAGATAGATAGAAAGAATAAGATGGATAGAATGATGGATAGAATAAGATGGATAGAATAAGATGGATAGAATAAGATGGATAGATGTGAGCCAGGCATAAAGCAATAGTAAAGTAATTTATAAATGAAAGCCCTGGTCCTCCTGTAGATTTAACCACTTCTGGACCGCAATGATTTGCCTCCTTAATGACCAGGTCATTGGATCGGAGCTGAGCGCCAGGACCAGTCATCACCAGGTAGACCAGACACTGCTTGATGGCTTATATTAGGTTTGGTTCACAGAGTCTGTACTGGCTGACTATATAATAATGTGAAAAAGTCAACCAAAGTCCCTAAATTCAGCAATGAAATTCAAGTGAGGTAGAAATTTAATTAATCTGTATACCGTGGCAAAACCTTAATCAATTAATTATAGCATGAAAATCTGATACCGTCAATAGCCTTGACCCCACCTACCTGCATCCATCTCCCACAAAGCATGGTAATGCCTCTTACAAGGCTCTGCTAGCCACACTCTACCACCAAGAGTGACAATGCCTCTTCCCAGGCTCCCTACCTACCACCAAGGGCAGGCTACCACCCTGGATGTGGCGTGAGTGTGGGCAATGGAGCTTCCCCCCAGGCTCCATCTGCCCTCACTCACCAACACCCAGAGTGGTGGTGCTTTCCCCAGACCCCACCCACCTGCATCCATCTCCCACAAAGGATGGCAATGCCTCTTCCCAGGCTCCGCTACCCTCCTCACCTACCACCACGGGGCTGCTTGGGCCCCACACTCCATCTGCCCACCCAGCACCACACCCAGTGTGGTGGTGCTCCCCCAAGTCCCAGCTACCTGACTGGCTACTAACATTTATAGGTAAAGTTGATCCAGGGAATAGCCGATTGCCTCTCGGGGGATCAGGAAGGAATTTTTCCCCCTGCTAGAGCAAATTTGATTGTGCTTTGCAGGGGTTTTTCGCCTTCCTCTGGATCAACTGTGGGTACCTCTCCAGGACCACACATACCTAAATTAATCTTCCACCAAGCTTAGACCCCACCTACCTGCATCCATCTCCCACAAAGGATGGTAATGCCTCTTACCAGGCTCACCTATCTACCTCACCTACCACCAAGGGTGTCAATGCCTCTTACCAGGCTCCCCTACCTACCACCAAGGGCATGCTACCACCCTGGGTGTGTCATGAGTGTGAGCAGTGGGGCTTCCCCCCAGGCTCCATCTGCTCTCACTCACCAACACCCAGAGTGGTGGTGCTTTCCCCAGACCCCACCTACCTGCGTCCATCTCCCACAAAGGATGGTAATGCCTCTTCCCAGGCTCTGCTAGCTGCACTCTACCACCAAAAGTGGCAATGCCTATTCCCAGGCTCCGCTACCCTCCTCACCTACCACCACGGGGCTGCTTGGGCCCCACGCTCCATCTGCCCACCCAGTACCACACCCAGTAAGTGGTGGTGCTCTCCCACGTCCCAGCTACCTGACTGGCTACTAACATTTATAGGTAAAGTTGATCCATGGAATAGCTGATTGCCTCTCGGGGGATCAGGAAGGAATTTTTCCCCCTGCTAGAGCAAATTTGATTGTGCTTTGCAGGGGTTTTTCGCCTTCCTCTGGATCAACTGTGGGTACCTCTCCCGGACCTCACCTACCTAAATTTATCTTCCACCAAGGGTGGCAGTGCCTCTTCCCAGGCTCCGCTACCCTCCTTACCTACCACCACGGGGCTGCTTGGGCCCCACGCTCCATCTGCCCACCCAGCACCACACCCAGTGTGGTGGTGTTCCCCCAAGTCCCAGCTACCTGACTGGCTACTAACATTTATAGGTAAAGTTGATCCAGGGAATAGCCGATTGCCTCTCGGGGGATCAGGAAGGAATTTTTCCCCCTGCAAGAGCAAATTTGATTGTGCTTTGCAGGGGTTTTTCGCCTTCCTCTGGATCAACTGTGGGTACCTCTCCCAGACCTCACCTACCTAAATTCATCTTCCACCAAGGGTGGCAGTGCCTCTTCCCAGACTCCGCTACCTTCCTCACCTACCACCACGGGGCTGCTTGGGCCCCACGCTCCATCTGCCCACCCAGCACCACACCCAGTGTGGTGGTGCTCCCCCAAGTCCCAGCTACCTGACTGGCTACTAACATTTATAGGTAAAGTTGATTCAGGGAATAGCCGATTGCCTCTCGGGGGATCAGGAAGGAATTTTTCCCCCTGCTAGAGCAAATTTGATTGTGCTTTGCAGGGGTTTTTCGCCTTCCTCTGGATCAACTGTGGGTACCTCTCCAGGACCACACATACCTAAATTAATCTTCCACCAAGCTTAGACCCCACCTACCTGCATCCATCTCCCACAAAGGATGGTAATGCCTCTTACCAGGCTCACCTATCTACCTCACCTACCACCAAGGGTGTCAATGCCTCTTACCAGGCTCCCCTACCTACCACCAAGGGCATGCTACCACCCTGGGTGTGTCATGAGTGTGAGCAGTGGGGCTTCCCCCCAGGCTCCATCTGCTCTCACTCACCAACACCCAGAGTGGTGGTGCTTTCCCCAGACCCCACCTACCTGCGTCCATCTCCCACAAAGGATGGTAATGCCTCTTCCCAGGCTCTGCTAGCTGCACTCTACCACCAAAAGTGGCAATGCCTATTCCCAGGCTCCGCTACCCTCCTCACCTACCACCACGGGGCTGCTTGGGCCCCACGCTCCATCTGCCCACCCAGTACCACACCCAGTATGTGGTGGTGCTCTCCCAAGTCCCAGCTACCTGACTGGCTACTAACATTTATAGGTAAAGTTGATCCATGGAATAGCTGATTGCCTCTCGGGGGATCAGGAAGGAATTTTTCCCCCTGCTAGAGCAAATTTGATTGTGCTTTGCAGGGGTTTTTCGCCTTCCTCTGGATCAACTGTGGGTACCTCTCCCGGACCTCACCTACCTAAACTCATCTTCCACTAAGGGTGGCAGTGCCTCTTCCCAGGCTCTGCTACCCTCCTCACCTACCACCACGGGGCTGCTTGTGCCCCACGCTCCATCTGCCCACCCAGCACCACACCCAGTGTGGTGGTGCTCCCCCACGTCCCAGCTACCTGACTGGCTATTAACATTTAAAGCTAAAGTTGATCCAGGGAATAGCCGATTGCCTCTCGGGGATCAGGAAGGAGTTTTTCCCCCTGCTAGAGCAAATTTGATTGTGCTTTTCAGGGGTTTTTCGCCTTCCTCTGGATTAACTGTGGGTTCCTCTCCCGGACCTCACCTACCTAAATTCATCTTCCACCAAGGGTGGCAGTGCCTCTTTCCAGGCTCCGCTGCCCACCTTACCTATCACCACGGGGCTGCTCGGGCCCCACGCTCCATCTGCCCACCCAGCACCACACCCAGTGTGGTGGTGCTCCCCCAAGTCCCAGCTACCTGACTGGCTATTAACATTTATAGGTAAAGTTGATCCAGGGAATAGCCGATTGCCTCTCGGTGGATCAGGAAGGAATTTTTCCCTCTGCTAGAGCAAATTTGATTGTGCTTTGAAGGGGTTTTTCGCCTTCCTCTGGATCAACTGTGGGTACCTCTCCCGGACCACACATACCTAAATTCATCCTCCACCAAGGGTGACAGTGCCTCTTTCCAGGCTCCGCTACCCTCCTTACCTACCACCACGGGGCTTTTTGGGCCCCAAGCTCCATCTGCCCACCCAGCACCACACCCAGTGTGGTGGTGCTCCCCCAAGTCCCAGCTACCTGACTGGCTATTAACATTTATAGGTAAAGTTGATCCAGGGAATAGCCGATTGCCTCTCGGGGGATTAGGACGGAATTTTTCCCCCTGCTAGAGCAAATTTGATTGTGCTTTGCATGGGTTTTTCGCCTTCCTCTGGATCAACTGTGGGTACCTCTCCCGGACCTCACCTACCTAAACTCATCTTCCACCAAGGGTGGCAGTGCCTCTTCCCAGGCTCCGCTACCCTCCTCGCCTACCACCACGGGGCTGCTTGGGCCCCACGCTCCATCTGCCCATCGAGCACCACACCCAGTGTGGTGGTGCTCCCCCAAGTACCAGCTACCTGACTGCCTACTAACATTTATAGGTAAAGTTGATCCTGGGAATAGCCGATTGCCTCTCGGGGGATCAGGAAGTAATTTTTCCCCCTGCTAGAGCAAATTTGATTGTGCTTTGCAGGGGTTTTCCGCCTTCCTCTGGATCAACAGTGGGTACCTCTCCCGGACCACACATACCTAAATTAATCTTCAACCAAGGGTGGCAGTGCCTCTTCCCAGGCTCCGCTACCCTCCTCACCTATCACCACGGGCCTGCTTGGGCCCCACGCTCCATCTGCCCACCCAGCACCACACCCAGTGTGGTGGTGCTCCACCAAGTCCCAGCTACCTGACTGGCTATTAACATTTATAGGTAAAGTTGATCCAGGGAATAGCCGATTACCTCTCGGGGGATCAGGAAGGAATTTTTCCCCCTGCTAGAGCAAATTTGATTGTGCTTTGCAGGGGTTTTTCGCCTTCCTCTGGATCAACTGTGGGTACCTCTCCCGGACCTCACCTACCTAAATTCATCTTCCACCAAGGGTGGCAGTGCCTCTTCCCAGGCTCTGCTACCCACACTTATCTACCACCAAAGGTGACAATACCTCTTCCCAGGCTCTGTTGCCTATTAAATTTAACATCAAGGGCATGCTACCACCCTGAGTTTTGGCAGTGGAGCTTCCCCCCAGGCTCCATCTCCACTCACTCACCAACCCCCAGGGTTGTGCTGCTTTTTTTAAACCCCACCTACCTGAATCTATCTCCAAAAAAGATGGCAATACCTCATACAAGGCTCTGCTATCTGCACTCTACCACCAAAGGTGACAAAGCCTCTTCCCAGGCTCCCTACCTACCACCAAGGGCATGCTACCACCCTGGGTGTGTCGTGAGTGTGGGCAGTGGAGCTTCCCCCCAGGCTCCATCTGCCCTCACTCACCAACCCCCAGGGTTTTGGTGCTTTCCCCAGACCCCACCTACCTGTATCCACCTCCCACAAAGAATGGTAATGCCTCTTCCCAGGCTCTGCTAGCCTTACTCTACCACCAAGGGTGACAATGCCTCTTCCCAGGCTCCCCTACTTACACTACCTACCACCATAGTCATGCTACCACACCTGGATGTGGCATTAGTGTGAGCAGTGGGGCTTCCCCCCAGGCTCCATCTGCTCTCACTTACCAACACCCAGGGTTGTGCTGCTTTCCCCAGACCCCACTAGAGATGTGCCGGTTTTCGGTAATTGGATATATCGCGGTATTGTTATTGTATTCTTATCTGCTCTCCAAGTCTGACTTTTGCATTGATACATTTCAGTGAGCTGGATGACTCATTCACTCAGCCAATAGAAACAGCTCTGGTAATATGATCCTAGATTGAGAGCTTAGCTCCTCCCTGTAACCAATCAGACGGCTCCCAGCACACACCCGCATGCTTCTTCCAGGGCTCAGACAGAAACACTGCCTAATACAAGCAAGGATAGATGGATAGAATGATGGATAGAATGATGGATAGAATGATGGATAGAATGATGGATAGAATGATGGATAGAATGATGGATAGAATAAGATGGATAGAATGATGGATATAGAATAAGTTAGATATAGAATAAGTTAGATATAGAATAAGTTAGATATAGAATAAGTTAGATATAGAATAAGTTAGATATAGAATAAGTTAGATATAGAATAAGTTACATATAGAATAAGTTACATATAGAATAAGATAGATAGAAAGAATAAGATGGATAGAATGATGGATAGAATAAGATGGATAGAATAAGATGGATAGAATAAGATGGATAGATGTGAGCCAGGCATAAAGCAATAGTAAAGTAATTTATAAATGAAAGCCCTGGTCCTCCTGTAGATTTAACCACTTCTGGACCGCAATGATTTGCCTCCTTAATGACCAGGTCATTGGATCGGAGCTGAGCGCCAGGACCAGTCATCACCAGGTAGACCAGACACTGCTTGATGGCTTATATTAGGTTTGGTTCACAGAGTCTGTACTGGCTGACTATATAATAATGTGAAAAAGTCAACCAAAGTCCCTAAATTCAGCAATGAAATTCAAGTGAGGTAGAAATTTAATTAATCTGTATACCGTGGCAAAACCTTAATCAATTAATTATAGCATGAAAATCTGATACCGTCAATAGCCTTGACCCCACCTACCTGCATCCATCTCCCACAAAGCATGGTAATGCCTCTTACAAGGCTCTGCTAGCCACACTCTACCACCAAGAGTGACAATGCCTCTTCCCAGGCTCCCTACCTACCACCAAGGGCAGGCTACCACCCTGGATGTGGCGTGAGTGTGGGCAATGGAGCTTCCCCCCAGGCTCCATCTGCCCTCACTCACCAACACCCAGAGTGGTGGTGCTTTCCCCAGACCCCACCCACCTGCATCCATCTCCCACAAAGGATGGCAATGCCTCTTCCCAGGCTCCGCTACCCTCCTCACCTACCACCACGGGGCTGCTTGGGCCCCACACTCCATCTGCCCACCCAGCACCACACCCAGTGTGGTGGTGCTCCCCCAAGTCCCAGCTACCTGACTGGCTACTAACATTTATAGGTAAAGTTGATCCAGGGAATAGCCGATTGCCTCTCGGGGGATCAGGAAGGAATTTTTCCCCCTGCTAGAGCAAATTTGATTGTGCTTTGCAGGGGTTTTTCGCCTTCCTCTGGATCAACTGTGGGTACCTCTCCAGGACCACACATACCTAAATTAATCTTCCACCAAGCTTAGACCCCACCTACCTGCATCCATCTCCCACAAAGGATGGTAATGCCTCTTACCAGGCTCACCTATCTACCTCACCTACCACCAAGGGTGTCAATGCCTCTTACCAGGCTCCCCTACCTACCACCAAGGGCATGCTACCACCCTGGGTGTGTCATGAGTGTGAGCAGTGGGGCTTCCCCCCAGGCTCCATCTGCTCTCACTCACCAACACCCAGAGTGGTGGTGCTTTCCCCAGACCCCACCTACCTGCGTCCATCTCCCACAAAGGATGGTAATGCCTCTTCCCAGGCTCTGCTAGCTGCACTCTACCACCAAAAGTGGCAATGCCTATTCCCAGGCTCCGCTACCCTCCTCACCTACCACCACGGGGCTGCTTGGGCCCCACGCTCCATCTGCCCACCCAGTACCACACCCAGTAAGTGGTGGTGCTCTCCCACGTCCCAGCTACCTGACTGGCTACTAACATTTATAGGTAAAGTTGATCCATGGAATAGCTGATTGCCTCTCGGGGGATCAGGAAGGAATTTTTCCCCCTGCTAGAGCAAATTTGATTGTGCTTTGCAGGGGTTTTTCGCCTTCCTCTGGATCAACTGTGGGTACCTCTCCCGGACCTCACCTACCTAAATTTATCTTCCACCAAGGGTGGCAGTGCCTCTTCCCAGGCTCCGCTACCCTCCTTACCTACCACCACGGGGCTGCTTGGGCCCCACGCTCCATCTGCCCACCCAGCACCACACCCAGTGTGGTGGTGTTCCCCCAAGTCCCAGCTACCTGACTGGCTACTAACATTTATAGGTAAAGTTGATCCAGGGAATAGCCGATTGCCTCTCGGGGGATCAGGAAGGAATTTTTCCCCCTGCAAGAGCAAATTTGATTGTGCTTTGCAGGGGTTTTTCGCCTTCCTCTGGATCAACTGTGGGTACCTCTCCCAGACCTCACCTACCTAAATTCATCTTCCACCAAGGGTGGCAGTGCCTCTTCCCAGACTCCGCTACCTTCCTCACCTACCACCACGGGGCTGCTTGGGCCCCACGCTCCATCTGCCCACCCAGCACCACACCCAGTGTGGTGGTGCTCCCCCAAGTCCCAGCTACCTGACTGGCTACTAACATTTATAGGTAAAGTTGATTCAGGGAATAGCCGATTGCCTCTCGGGGGATCAGGAAGGAATTTTTCCCCCTGCTAGAGCAAATTTGATTGTGCTTTGCAGGGGTTTTTCGCCTTCCTCTGGATCAACTGTGGGTACCTCTCCAGGACCACACATACCTAAATTAATCTTCCACCAAGCTTAGACCCCACCTACCTGCATCCATCTCCCACAAAGGATGGTAATGCCTCTTACCAGGCTCACCTATCTACCTCACCTACCACCAAGGGTGTCAATGCCTCTTACCAGGCTCCCCTACCTACCACCAAGGGCATGCTACCACCCTGGGTGTGTCATGAGTGTGAGCAGTGGGGCTTCCCCCCAGGCTCCATCTGCTCTCACTCACCAACACCCAGAGTGGTGGTGCTTTCCCCAGACCCCACCTACCTGCGTCCATCTCCCACAAAGGATGGTAATGCCTCTTCCCAGGCTCTGCTAGCTGCACTCTACCACCAAAAGTGGCAATGCCTATTCCCAGGCTCCGCTACCCTCCTCACCTACCACCACGGGGCTGCTTGGGCCCCACGCTCCATCTGCCCACCCAGTACCACACCCAGTATGTGGTGGTGCTCTCCCAAGTCCCAGCTACCTGACTGGCTACTAACATTTATAGGTAAAGTTGATCCATGGAATAGCTGATTGCCTCTCGGGGGATCAGGAAGGAATTTTTCCCCCTGCTAGAGCAAATTTGATTGTGCTTTGCAGGGGTTTTTCGCCTTCCTCTGGATCAACTGTGGGTACCTCTCCCGGACCTCACCTACCTAAATTTATCTTCCACCAAGGGTGGCAGTGCCTCTTCCCAGGCTCCGCTACCCTCCTTACCTACCACCACGGGGCTGCTTGGGCCCCACGCTCCATCTGCCCACCCAGCACCACACCCAGTGTGGTGGTGTTCCCCCAAGTCCCAGTTACCTGACTGGCTACTAACATTTATAGGTAAAGTTGATCCAGGGAATAGCCGATTGCCTCTCGGGGGATCAGGAAGGAATTTTTCCCCCTGCAAGAGCAAATTTGATTGTGCTTTGCAGGGGTTTTTCGCCTTCCTCTGGATCAACTGTGGGTACCTCTCCCAGACCTCACCTACCTAAATTCATCTTCCACCAAGGGTGGCAGTGCCTCTTCCCAGACTCCGCTACCTTCCTCACCTACCACCACGGGGCTGCTTGGGCCCCACGCTCCATCTGCCCACCCAGCACCACACCCAGTGTGGTGGTGCTCCCCCAAGTCCCAGCTACCTGACTGGCTACTAACATTTATAGGTAAAGTTGATCCAGGGAATAGCCGATTGCCTCTCGGGGGATCAGGAAGGAATTTTTCCCCCTGCTAGAGCAAATTTGATTGTGCTTTGCAGGGTTTTTTCGCCTTCCTCTGGATCAACTGTGGGTACCTCTCCCGGACCACACATACCTAAATTAATCTTTTTACCAAGCCTAGACCCCACCTACCTGCATCCATCTCCCACAAAGAATGGTAATGCCTCTTACCAGGCTCACCTATCTACCTCACCTACCACCAAGGGTGTCAATGCCTCTTACCAGGCTCCCCTACCTACCACCAAGGGCATGCTACCACCCTGGGTGTGTTATGAGTGTGAGCAGTGGGGCTTCCCCCCAGGCTCCATCTGCCCTCAATCACCAACACCCAGAGTGGTGGTGCTTTCCCCAGACCCCACCTACCTGCGACCATCTCCCACAAAGGATGGTAATGCCTATTCCCAGGCTCCGCTACCCTCCTCACCTACCACCACGGGGCTGCTTGGGCCCCACGCTCCATCTGCCCACCCAGCACCACACCCAGTGTGGTGGTGCTCCCCCAAGTCCCAGCTACCTGACTGGCTACTAACATTAATAGGTAAAGTTGATCCAGGGAATAGCCGATTGCCTCTTGGGGAATCAGGAAGGAATTTTTCCCCCTGCTAGAGCAAATTTGATTGTGCTTTGCAGGGGTTTTTCGCCTTCCTCTGGATCAACTGTGGGTTCCTCTTCCGGACCTCACCTACCTAAATTCATCTTCCACCAAGGGTGGCAGTGCCTCTTCCCAGGCTTTGCTACCCACACTAATCTACCACCAAAGGTGACAGTACCTCTTCCCAGGCTCTGTTGTCTATTAAATTTAACATCAAGGGCATGCTACCACCCTGGGTGTGTCCTGAGTGAGGGCAGTGGAGCTTCCCCCCAGGCTCCATCTCCACTCACTCACCAACCCCCCAGGGTTGTGCTGCTTTTCTTAAACCCCACCTACCTGAATCTATCTCCAAAGAAAGATTGCAATACAATACCTCATACAAGGCTCTGCTATCTGCACTCTACCACCAAAGGTGACAATGCCTCTTCCCAGGCTCCCTACCTACCACCAAGGGCATGCTACCACCCTGGGTGTGTCGTGAGTGTGGGCAGTGGAGCTTCCCCCCAGGCTCCATCTGCCCTCACTCACCAACACTCAGGGTTGTGGTGCTTTCCCCAGACCCCACCTACCTGTATCCACCTCCCACAAAGGACGGTAATGCCTCTTCCCAGGCTCTGCTAGCCACACTCTACCACCAAGGGTGACAATGCCTCTTCCCAGGCTCCCCTACTTACCCTACCTACCACCATAGTCATGCTACCACCCCTGGATGTGGCATTAGTGTGAGCAGTGGGGCTTCCCCCCAGGCTCCATCTGCCCTCACTCACCAACATCCAGGGTTGTGCTGCTTTCCCCAGACCCCACTAGAGATGTGCCGGTTTTCGGTAATTGGATATATTGCGGTATTGTTATTGTATTCTTCTCTGCTCTCCAAGTCTGACTTTTGCATTGATACATTTCAGTGGGCTGGATGACTCATTCACTCAGCCAATAGAAACAGCTCTGGTAATATGATCCTAGAGCAGTGGTTCTTAACCTTGTTGGAGGTACTGAACCCCACCAGTTTCATATGCGCATTCACCGAACCCTTCTTAATTGAAAAAATAAAATATGATTTTTTCAAATTCAAAACATAGGTATATATTTAGGTATATATTTATACATAGGTGCACAAAATGAACAAAACCATTAAAAAACAAAACCATAATAAAAAAAAAAAAAAAAAAAGGCTCCATAGCTCAGGGGTTAGAGCACTGGTCTTGTAAACCAGGGGTCGCGAGTTCAAATCTCGCTGGGGCCTCCCTGCAATGTTGGCGACTGTATCTCAAAAAACAAAACCATTAAGAACAAAGAACAAAACCATTAAAACATGGGGTGTCAGGAGGGAACACACTGAGGGGGGAGGTGTTGGGAGGGCATACTATGGGGTATCAGGAGGGCACACACTGGGGGGGCTGGGAGGACATACCATGGGGTGTCAGGAGGGAACACGCTGGGGGGAGGTGTTGGGAGGGCATTCAATGGGGTATCAGGAGGAAACCTGCTGGGGGAGGTACAGGGGGCGGAGTGTCAAGTGTCTATGTGTAATGGCTGTGAGTTGTCCTGACCGCAGCTCTGATTTCCCGGGGTGCGCTCGGCCTCACAATCATTAATATTTTCTCGGGGGGAGAAATTGCCCCTTTGTCCCCCCCGCCGAACCCTGGAGACTGACTCACCGAACCCCTGGGGTTCGATCGAACCCAGGTTAAGAACCACTGATCTAGAGGAGGGGATATCGAGTACAATCTCGGTATTTGCGGATGATACTAAACTAAGCATGCCAATATCTTCTATGCAGGATGTGGAAACCTTACAAGTGGACCTGAACAAAATAATGGGGTGGGGGGAGCGGGGGCAACTACATGGCAGATGAGGTTTAATGTTGGAAAATGTAAAGTAATGCACTTGGGCGTCAGAAACACGAAAGCAACCTACTCACTAGGGGGGGAACCTCTGGGTGAGTCTAAAATGGAAAAGGACCTGGGGGTACTGGTAGACAACAGGCTTGGCAGTGGCATGCAATGCCAAGCCGCTGCAAGCAAAGCCAACAGAATACTGGGATGTATAAAAAAAGGGGTTCACTCCAGAAATAAAGAGATTATTCTCCCACTCTACAAGACTCTGGTCCGGCCACATCTGGAGTATGCTGTCCAGTTCTGGGCACCGATCCTCAGGAAGGATTTGCTGGAACTGGAGAGAGTCCAGAGAAGGGCAACAAAAATAATTAGGGGAATGGAGGACATCAGCTATGAGGAAAGACTCCGGGCACTGGGCTTATTCTCTCTGGAGAAGAGACGATTGAGGGGGGATATGATATCAATGTACAAATACTGTACTGGTGAGGACCCTAGCATAAGGAACAAACTCTTTAGAGAAAGGAGATACAATAAGACACGTGGCCACTCACTAAAACTAGAGGAAAGGCGGTTTAACCTTAAAATACGTAAGGGGTTCTTCACTGTAAGAGCAGTAAGGATGTGGAATTCTCTTCCACAAGCAGTGGTATCATCGAGGAGCATCGATAGTTTCAAAAAACGATTAGATGGGCACCTTAAAGCGGAGTTCCACCCTGGAATTTTTTTTTTTTTTAAATACCCCCGGGACAGTCAGGGCTAGTACATTCCACAATGGCTAGCCTCTGATCTGTCCCGGGTTGCACCTACCTGTTAGGACAAATACTTACCTTGAAAAAGTCTTGTCCAGCGCTGCCATCTCAGATGTGGGCAGCTTGAAGCCAGCACGATCCTCTTCGGCGTCCTCTTCCACCTTCTTCGGTCCCACGATGCCCTGCGCCGGCCCCGCCGTCACTTCCGGGCGTGCGCGTCATCCCTCCACAGCTTCTGGGCATGCCCAGAAGCTGTTTAGAAGGGGATGACGCGCGCGCCCCGGAACTGACGTCGGGGCCGGTGCAGGCGCAATGATTCATGGGAGCGATGACGTTCAGCTCCCAGGAATCATTGCAGAGCCAGGAAGTGATGACAGGCCGCGGCCGAGGAAGCAGGAAGTAAGGTAAGTATATTTTCTTCGCTACGAGGTAAGTAAAGAAAAAAAAAATGCGATTAGCCATTTGTTTTTCAGGTGACCCGGAGCGAGAAGATGGAGGTAAGTATAAAATTAGGGTGGAACTCCACTTTAAAGACCACAACTTACAGGGGTATACAATGTACAACATACAGGGGTATAAAATGTACAACATACAGGGGTATACAATGTACAACATACAGGGGTATACAATGTACAACATACAGGGGGTATACAATGTACAACATACAGAGGTATACAATGTACAACATACAGGGGGTATACAATGTACAACATACAGGGGTATACAATGTACAACATACAGGGGTATAAAATGTACAACATACAGGGGTATACAATGTACAACATACAGGGGTATACAATGTACAACATACAGGGGGTATACAATGTACAACATACAGAGGTATACAATGTACAACATACAGGGGGTATACAATGTACAACATACAGGGGTATATAATGTACAACATACAGGGGTATACAATGTACAACATACAGGGGGTATACAATGTACAACATACAAGGGGTATACAATGTACAACATACAGGGGGTATACAATGTATAACATACAGGGGGTATACAATGTACAACATACAGGGGTATATAATGTACAACATACAGGGGTATACAATGTACAACATACAGGGGGTATACAATGTACAACATACAAGGGGTATACAATGTACAACATACAGGGGGTATACAATGTATAACATACAGGGGGTATACAATGTACAACATACAGGGGAATACAATGTACAACATACAGGGGTATACAATGTACAACATACATGGGTATACAATGTACAACATACAGATGTATACAATGTACAACATACAGGGGTATACAGTGTACAACATACAGGGGGTATACAATGTACAACATACAGGGGTATACAATGTACAACATACAGGGGGTATACAATGTACAACATACAGGGGTATACAATGTACAACATACAGGGGTATACAATGTACAACATACAGGGGGTATACAATGTACAACATACAAGGGGTATACAATGTACAACATACAGGGGGTATACAATGTATAACATACAGGGGGTATACAATGTACAACATACAGGGGAATACAATGTACAACATACAGGGGTATACAATGTACAACATACATGGGTATACAATGTACAACATACAGGGGTATACAGTGTACAACATACAGGGGTATACAATGTACAACATACAGGGGGTATACAATGTACAACATACAGGGGGTATACAATGTACAACATACAGGGGTATACAATGTACAACATACAGGGGGTATACAATGTACAACATACAGGGGTATACAATGTACAACATACAGGGGTATACAATGTACAACATACAGGGGGTATACAATGTACAACATACAGGGGGTATACAATGTACAACATACAGAGGTATACAATGTACTAACACACACATCATAGGTTGAACTGGATGGACTGATGTCTTTTTTCAACCTCACAAACTATGTAACTAACCTTAACTATAACCACCTAACCCAAAGCCCCTAAACCTAAACCCTAATCTTAACCCTCACCCTTACCCTCACGCCCACCCTCCCCCTAATCCTAACCCTCTCCCTAACCTTAACCCTCACCCTAAACTTCTAACCCTAACCTCCTATCCCTAACCCTCTAACCCCCTAACCCTAAACCCCTAACCCTCACTCTAACCCCCTAACTGTAACCCTAACCCTAGACCTTACCCTAAACCCTAATGTTAACCCTGGCCTTCAACCTAACCCTCCCCCTAATCCTAACCCCCTAACCCTCACCCTAACTTTCTAACCCTAACCTTCTAACCCCCTAACCCTAAATTCCTAACCCTCTAACCCTAATCCCTAACCCTCACTCTAACCCTCACCCTAACCCCCTTACTGTAACCCTAACTCTAACCCTAGCCCAAACCCAAACCCTAGCCCTAACCCTTAACACTAGCCCTAACCCTACCCTTATCCCTAACCCTACCCCTATCTAACCCTCACCCTAACCCTAAATTCTAACCCTAAACCCCTAACCTCCCCCTTACCCAAACCCTATCCCCTAACTCTAATTACAAACCTAGTCCTAACCCTACCCTTAACTCTACACTCAAACCCTACCCCTAAACCTAAACCCTAACCTTAACCCTAACACCTCCCTAAACCCTAACCCCCAACCGTAAACCCTAACCTTAGCCCTAGCCCTAACCCTAGCCCTAACCCTACCCCTAACCCCCATAACCCTAACTATAACCCTAGCCCTAAACCTAACCCATATATAACCCTAAATCTAACTCTAAACTCCTTAACCCTCACCCTAACTCTAAATCCAAACCCTAAACCTAACCCTAAACCATAACCCCCTAACACAAATTCCCTAACCCTAAGCCCAAACCCTAACCCTAAACCCTAAACTTCACCCTGAACCTAACCCTCACCCTCACACTAACCCTAACCCTCTAGCCCTAACCCTCTAACCCTAACCCTCTAACCCCCTAACCGTAACCTTAGTTCTAGCCCTAACCCTAATCATAACCCTAGCCCTAACCTAACCCTAAACCCAAACTCTAACCCTAACCCAAATCCTAACCTTAACCATAACCACCTAACCCAAATCCCTAACCCTGAACCCTCGCCCCACCCTAACTTTCTAATTCTAACCCTCTAATCCCCTAACCCTAATTCCCTAACCCTAAATCCTAACCCTAATCCTAACCCCAACCCTAACCCTTACCCCAGCCCTAACCCTAATCCCTAACCCCTAACCCTACCCATTTAGAGATGGCCTTGCGGTTCACCCGGCGGTCGGTTCGTGGTGAATTTTGCTTGTTCGCTACCCACCAAATTTTCAGACACATGGTGTCGTTTGCGGCGGCCATATTAGTTTACAATTGGGGAGAACTTTGACCCATGACACAGCCGTCAGGTGGAACGGGACAGCCAATTGAAACATTCCAGCACATGGACAGTCCCCCTACCCTATAAATTGACCTGACCTGGCGGCCATTTCACTTTCCCCTTTCTCCCAGTGTAGGGAGAGGTCTGCTGTGCTCATTAGGGAGAGATTATCAGACACATATAGCGCTGTGAAGATCCACAAAAGTCCTTTTTAGGGCTGGTATTTTGGTATAGGCCTTCTACAGTCTCTTTTCAGGTTAGGAACAGGTATCCTGTGGTTGCTTTAGGGGCAGTTAGAGATCGGCTGCAGTCACAAATTGCTCTGTCAATGTCCACAAAAGTCCTTCTCAGGGCTGGTGTTTCGGTACAGGTCTAGTATCTTTAGAGCGTAGAGAGAGGTATCCAGTGGTTGCTTTAGGAGCAGTTAGAGATCGGCTGCAGTCACACAGAAATCGCTTTGTCAATGTCCACAAAAGTCATTTAAAATGCTCCAATGTTGTTTTAGGGTCTATTACAGTCTCTTTAACATTAGGGAGAGGTATCCTGTGGTTGCTTTAGGGACAGTTGGATATCGGCTGCAGTCGCACAGAAATCGCTCTGTCAATGTCCACAAAAGTCATGTAAAGGGCTGCAGATTTTTTGGTATTGCTGTGCAGTGCACTAAAAAGGGAGGGGGGGGTGGGGGAGGGGGGTAATCCACAGTATAATATACTTTGTAGAAAGCATATTATAGTGGATTAGTAGTATTATTGTGCACTGTGCAGCATTGTGACAGGTGTGGTGGTGAGACTGAGCGTTTCTTCAGCAACACTACACACAGTGACAAAAGCACTTATATGTATTATAACTGGTGTGATAGACCAATGCCCCCCCAATACCACATATTGAAGTGGGGTGTTATCTGAGTATACTTTTACATGTTTATTTGTGTCATGCAACAATATTGCCTAGTTTGCTGAGGGAAGTCTGGTACACACAGCGCCAAACTCACTGGCCAATTTTTTGAACTGGTTTGATACACCAATGCTCCCCCCCTAAGAGTGTATTTTAGTCCTGCAAACATTTGGCCTCTTTTGTTGTGTTAACTCTGCTGCACACAGTGACAACAGTTACTGGCCAATTATTTGTAGAACTGGCGGAGGAGAGGAGAGGCAGGCAGAACTTGCATTGCAGAAGAGGTAGAAAGCAGACTGCAAATGTATCAGGAGCGAGCCATCAACCATGTACAGTCACATCTGGTGCTCCCAGGACGCCGGCACATGGCTCCGCAGTGAGGGCTTTTATTATTGTGTCCGTTGCTGACACCAGTGTTGCCATCTGTAGCCTTTGCAGTCAATGCATAAGTCGCGGTAAGCCCAACACTCACCTAGGGACCACAGCCTTAAGAAGGCACCTGAACTCCCATCACCAAGCCCAGTGGGAGCAAAACTGTCAGAATCCACAAAGCCACACTCCATGCTCTCACCGTCCAGCCTCTTCTCCTCCCCCTTCTACTTCTCCTGTCTCCTCACAGTTGTCCAACACTCCACCTTCCATGATGCCGTCCTCATGTTTTTCTGGAAAAAGGCAGGCTTCTGTGGCTCAAATGTTGGAGCGTAAAAAAAGGTGTCTGACAGGTGTCCGACTACATTGGGTTAACGGCCGATGTGAACGCTCTGAGGATTGATGAACCCTTGGACTACTGGGTGGGCAGGCTTGACCTCTGGCCAGAGCTTGAACAATTTGCAATGGAAATGTTGTCTTGCCCCCCGTCCAGTGTCCTGTCTGAAAGGAACGTTCAGCGCAGCGGGGGGGATCGTGACCGATAAGCGCCCTCACCTAGCTCATGACAGTGTAGACTACCTCACATTTATAAAAATGAATGAGGCATGGATCTCTGAGGAATTCAACACATGTGACCAGTAGACCATGTTTCATCGAAATTCCTCCACCCACAACAATTCCTGGTCCTTGGCTTCGCTACAGACAGCGGCATAAAAGGCATTTCATGTCCATTGAGTGGCAAATTTTTGGGGCCCTTCAGGGCCAACAATTATTTTTTCTGTGAATGCCTAATGTACCTCTAGCCATCAAATACTACGTTCTTTGCTGTCAATTCAAACCACGTGAGCTCATTTTTGCAGCCTATACAGGCCGACACTTACTTCTGTATACTGCGTGAATGCCTAATGTACCTTCAGCCACAGAATACTACATTCTTAGCTGTCAGGTAAATGCATGTGGGCTATTTTTCGGTGCCTTTTATGGCCGACACTTACTTCTGTTACCTGTGAATGCTGGAATCGCAGATTGCGGCCATTACTAGTTTAAAAAAAAATAATAATAAAAATGACATAAATCTTTCCCGTAGTTAGTAAACACAATAACTTTTGCGCAAACAAATCAAAATATGCTTATTGTGAATTTTTTTACCAAACATATGTAGCAGAAAACAAATTGGCCAAAAATGTTAAAAAATTTTAATTTTTACATTTTTTTGGGGGAATTCCATATAAAAAAATGTGAAAAATATTATTATTTTTTCAAAATTGTCGCTATTTTTTTGTTTGTAGCGCAAAAAATAAAAATCACACAGGTGATCAAATACCACCAAAAGAAATCTCTGATTGTGGGAAAAAAAGGACGTAAATTTCATTTGGGTACAGCGTCGTACGACCGCGCAATTGTCCGTTAAAGTCACACAGTGCCGAATCGCAAAATAGGGCCTGGTCTTTGAGCAGCCAAATCCTCCAGGGGTAAAGTGGTTATAGAAACATAGAAACATAGAATGTGTCGGCAGATAAGAACCATTTGGCCCATCTAGTCTGCCCAATATAAAAGTTAAAGTGTGAGTCTAGACAAATCCTATTGTTCTAGTATTGGATGGAGTGGGGGAGGATCACAACCTCTGTCAGGTTTTTACTGCTCCATTACAGAGATTTCCCCTCACTTCCTGTCCTGGTGACAACATTTTATCACACAGGAAATGAAAGAAAATCTCCAACAGGGACATAGACAGAAATAAAAATCTGACAGGGGTTCTAGCCTCCCCCTACTCTACTAAAGAAGTAGATTTTTTTCTCTCTATGTTTCCCCTCACTTCCTGAAAAACCATATAAAACATGGAGAAAACACGGGGGATCCTAACTTCACCTCTCTGTAGTTAAAGTCCTGGCGCGGGCACCATCACACAGCGCATGCGCGCGAACATACGCATATCTTGTCAGAGACTCGCAGATCATGTGGTTCTAGTTAGTTGTCTCTAGAAATGATATATATCTATTTATTCCCCTCACTTCCTGTCTGCTAAAATGTTGTCACCAGGGCAGGAAGTGAGGGGTAATCTTTTTTAATGGAGCCCCAGATAACAGTAAAAACCTGACAGGGGTTCTAATCCTTCCATAAATTTTAAGATGCAGGCTCCCAATCCTTGCTACACTACCTAGTTAGAGATGAGCTGAACACCCCCTCCCCCCCCCCCATTTGGTTCGCACCAGAACTCTCAAACAGAGTTTTTATATAGGTAAGGGCGGGGCCACCTGGTGAAGTCACAAGGGGGCGGTGCCACCAGGTGATGTCTAACCTATATAAGAACTATCGAATGATAAGCCAGCCATTTGGCGTTTTGCCATAGTTGACGGTGGAGCGTTTTTTCGGGTCTAGTGTTGGCAGTGGCATGATTGACGATGGGGGGGGGCATTGTTTTTTGTTTTTAATAAAGGAATTGTCAAAAATGTAACCCATACTCATTCACATAGGTGGGGCTGGGATCTGGGGGTCCCCTTATTAAAGGGGGCTTCCAGATTCTGATAAGCCCCCCACCCACAGACCCCCACAACTACAGCCCAGGGTTGTTTGGAAGAGGCCCTTGTCTCCATCAACATGGGTGAACACCGGCCGAACGCCCTGAAAAATCGCCTGATGTTCAGGTCGAACTTGTGCTTTGTCCAAACCGTTTGCCCAACTCTATACCTAATGTGTTACTAACCCAGAACAAGCATGCAGCCAGTAAAGCCTGAACACTCTGCCCTCCTGCATGCTTGTTCATGGTCAGTGACACACTAGATATTAAAGTGAGGTTTAGGATGAAGATGACGGCTGCGTTGTTCTGTCAAAAGAGCCAACTCATCAAAATCTCTAATTATGTCACTTCCGGCGACTCTCCAGCATTCCCTGAAGAAGTCACATAGTCGTGACGTAACGCGTAGGGCATAAACGGAGATACTGAAAGTGACGTAAATCCCGGAACGAGCCCGGCGCTCATGTTACAAACACTGGATACACTATTTTTAAATGTAATTTTATGAGCTTTTTTTGAATAAATAGTTTTAACTACTACACTATGAGACTATTCCTCATATACCCCTATCCAGTGGTGGGATTCAGCCGGTTCGCACCGGTTCCATAGAACCGGTTACTAACGTTCTGCGAGTTTGCAGAACCGGCTGAATCCCTCTGCGCGTCCGAGCGCAGTACAATTGAAAGTCCCGCGCTCGGACTGCGCAGCCTCAGACGTGGCGGCCAAGGAGCGGAGCAGTGCGCCCCGACCCGCCCATTTTGTGACAATAGCGAATGAGAATTCGCTATTGTCACACGGATCCTCCTCCTGGCCAATCAGGGAGTGGGTCCTCCCGCTTCCTGATTGGCCGAAAGGCAAACACCGTGCCATTGGACGAGGAGGAGGCGCCGCGGGAGGACTGAAGACTCGGAGACGCGGGGAGCCGGGGACTGAAGAGAAGCTGCGAGAGAGGTAAGTGCGGGGGGATCGCTGGCACTCTGCAATCATTGGGGGCAATGCTGTGTTCTGGCACTCTGCAATCATTGGGGGCAATGCTGTGTTCTGGCACTCTGCAATCATTGGGGGCAATGCTGTGGCTGGCACTCTGCAATCATTGGGGGCAATGTGCATTGAAAGGGGGGCACGCTGGTCATTCTGCTGGGAAAGTCAGGACTGGTTACTAAAATATTTGAATCCCACCACTGCCCCTATCCCACAATCTATGTCGAGACCATCTGTGGAAATCTTTAGTTTGAACCACAGGGGACATCTAGTGGTGAAGAAGAAGTACAGCAGGTCCATTGGAAACTTATATCTCCATGCTGTATTCACACGTTACTCAGGTGGGAGAGTAGTGAACACAGAGGGGACACTTTGGATGAAGAAAAGGATTATTTACACATCGATTTCTGACATTTATGGTGAAAGGATACATTTGGAACCACAAATCATTGACTTATTTTTATCTTCATTCTTATTTCTCATTACTATTGTTGCACATTTATCACAGAGTATTGGTAATTATAGCAGATTTCTGTTTTCATATTATCGATATTTGGTTACATTTTATTTCTGATAGAACACCGGCAGCCAATACACCGAGGAGCCCAACCAATGGGCTGTGTGATATCAGTATATATATATATATATAGATCTGTATGAGATTGTACGGTGTGTGATATCAGTATATATATATATATAGATCTGTATGAGATTGTACAGTGTGTGATATCAGTATATATATATATATATAGATCTGTATGAGATTGTACGGTGTGTGATATCAGTATATATATATATATATAGATCTGTATGAGATTGTACAGTGTGTGATATCAGTATATATATATATATATATATAGCTCTGTATGAGATTGTACAGTGTGTGATATCAGTATATATATATATAGATCTGTATGAGATTGTACAGTGTGTGATATCAGTATATATATATATATAGATCTGTATGAGATTGTACAATGTGTGATATCAGTATATATATATATATATATAGATCTGTATGAGATTGTACAGTGTGTGATATCAGTATATATATATATATATAGATCTGTATGAGATTGTACGGTGTGTGATATCAGTATATATATATATATATATATAGATCTGTATGAGATTGTACGGTGTGTGATATCAGTATATATATATATATATAGATCTGTATGAGATTGTACGGTGTGTGATATCAGTATATATATATATAGATCTGTATGAGATTGTACGGTGTGTGATATCAGTATATATATATATATATATAGATCTGTATGAGATTGTACGGTGTGTGATATCAGTATATATATATATATATATATAGATCTGTATGAGATTGTACAGTGTGTGATATCAGTATATATATATATATATAGATCTGTATGAGATTGTACGGTGTGTGATATCAGTATATATATATATATATAGATCTGTATGAGATTGTACGGTGTGTGATATCAGTATATATATATATATATATATATAGATCTCTGTGATGTCAGATAAGGGGCGGGGATTGAATTGGCTGCAGCTGATTGGCCAGAAATCTATTATCACTGAGACAGGAAGTGGGGTAAATCTTCCATTGGGGACACCGGTGTCACTTCCTGTCACCTTTTCCTTTCTTTAGCCAAACAAAACCAATGATAAGATGACATGACAGAACCCCGCCCACAATAAAAGGTCACCCCGCCCACTCACCTTAATGTCGGCTCTCCACCTGGATCCGCCCACAGCTGATGTCACTTCCATTCCCTCCTAACCCCGCCTTCTACACCCAATCAGGGTTTACATTTCATATCACTCCTTCCCCTTCACTGCCGTAAACCCCGCCCACTACACTTCATAGATGCCGAGATAATAGCCCTGCCTCTCCGATTCCGATTGGCTGAGCATAGGAGGCCCCTCCCTATGGGTGTCGTTTTCACTACACAGGAATGACCCGGTGGGCGTGATCAGTGGATGGTGTGGGCGTGATCAGTGGATGAGAAAGGCGTGATCAGTGGATGGAGTGGGCGTGACCAGCGCATGGACTGTGAGTGGGCTAAGTCAAGAATAAGCCGAGCGGCGAGGAGAGAACTCCTCCCCATGCGGTCACGTGGCTTCGTGCTGCCTGACACGTGACTCCTGAATGGAGTGACGTCAGAGCTAACGGTTAGTAGGCGTGGCCTGCACTGCATAAATAGCCGAGCGGACGAGCAGAGCGGCAGTGTGAGGAGAGAGCAGCAGAAGAGAAGGACGGCTCAGACACAGCGCTCCGCTACCAGCCGGGGACGGCCATTGTCCCAGCAATGTCCCGGTAAGAAGAACTACAACTCCCAGCATACACTGGGGTCCCAATCTACAATATTATAATTATATATATATTATAAAAATAATTTTGGGGAGTCCCAATCTCCAATATTATACAATGGAACTACAACTCCCAGCATACACTGTAATAATGGGGTCCCAATCTGGAATATTATTCAATGGAACTACACATCCCAGCATACATTTTTCTGTAGATGTACTACAAATTCCAGCATGTTTCTGGTGCTTTCCCCAGACCCCACCTACCTGCATCCATCTACAAAGCATGGTAATGCCTCTTCCCAGGCTCCCTGACCTACCTCACCTACCACCAAGGATGTCAATGCCTCTTCCCAGGCTCCCTGACCTACCTCACCTACCACCAAGGATGTCAATGCCTCTTCCCAGGCTCCCTGACCTACCTCACCTACCACCAAGGATGTCAATGCCTCTTCCCAGGCTCCCCTTCCTACCTCACCTACCACCAAGGGCATGCTACCACCCTGGATGTGGCATGAGTGTGAGCAGTGGGGCTTCCCCCCAGGCTCCATCTGCCCTCACTCACCAACACCCAGGGTTGTGCTGCTTTCCCCAGACCCCACCTACTTGTATCCACCTCCCACAAAGGATTGTAATGCCTCTTACAAGGATCTGCTAGCCACACTCTACCACAAAGGGTGACAATGCCTCTTCCCAGGCTCCCCTATCTACCACCATAATCATGCTACCACCCCAGATGTGGCCTGAGTGTGGGCAGTGGAGCTTCCCCCCAGGCTCCATCTGCCCTCACTCACCGACACCCAGGGTTGTGCTGCTTTCACCAGACTCCACCTACCTGTATCCACCTCCCACAAAGGATGGTAATGCCTCTTACAAGGCTCTGCTAGCCACACTCTACCACCAAGGGTGTCAATGCCTCTTCCCCGGCTCCCCTATCTACCACCATAGTCATACTACCACCCCAGATGTGGCGTGAGTGTGGGCAGTGGAGCTTCCCCCCAGGCTCCATCTGCCCGCACTCACTAACACCCAGGGTTGTGCTGATTTCCCCAGACTCCACCTACCTGTATCTATCCCCCACAAAGGATGGTAATGCCTCTTACAAGGCTCTGCTAGCCGCACTCTACCACCAAGGGTGTCAATGCCCCTTCCCAGGCTCCCCTATCTACCACCATATTCATGCTACCACCTCAGATGTGTGGGCAGTGGAGCTTCCCCCCAGGCTCCATCTGCCCTCACTCACCAACACCCAGGGTTGTGCTGCTTTCCCCAGACCCCACCTACCTGTATCCACCTCCCACTAAGGATGGTAATGCCTCTTACAAGGCTCTGCTAGCCGCACTCTACCACCAAGGGTGTCAATGCCTCTTCCCAGGCTCCCCTATCTACCACCATAGTCATGCTACCACCTCAGATGTGTGGGCAGTGGAGCTTCCCCCCAGGCTCCATCTGCCCTCACTCACCAACACCCAGGGTTGTGCTGCTTTCCCCAGACCCCACCTACCTGCGTCCATCTCCCACAAAGGATTGTATTGTCTCTTCCCAGGCTCTGCTAGCCACACTCTACCACCAAGGGTGACAGTGCCTCTTCCCAGGCTCCCCTTCCTACCTCACCTACCACCAAGGGCATGCTACCACCCTGGGTGTGGCGTGAGTGTGGGCAGTGGAGCTTCCCCCCAGGCTCCATCTGCCCTCACTCACCAACACCCAGGGTTGTGCTGATTTCCCCAGACTCCACCTACCTGTATCTATCCCCCACAAAGGATGGTAATGCCTCTTACAAGGCTCTGCTAGCCGCACTCTACCACCAAGGGTGACAATGCCTCTTCCCAGGCTCCCCTATCTACCACCATAGTCATGCTACCACCTCAGATGTGTGGACAGTGGAGCTTCCCCCCAGGCTCCATCTGCCCTCACTCACCAACACCCAGGGTTGTGCTGCTTTCCCCAGACCCCACCTACCTGCGTCCATCTCCCACAAAGGATTGTATTGCCTCTTCCCAGGCTCTGCTAGCCACACTCTACCACCAAGGGTGACAATGCCTCTTCCCAGGCTCCCCTTCCTACCTCACCTACCACCAAGGGCATGCTACCACCCTGGGTGTGGCGTGAGTGTGGGCAGTGGAGCTTCCCCCCAGGCTCCATCTGCCCTCACCCACCAACACCCAGGGTTGTGCTGATTTCCCCAGACTCCACCTACCTGTATCTATCCCCCACAAAGGATGGTAATGCCTCTTACAAGGCTCTGCTAGCCGCACTCTACCACCAAGGGTGACAATGCCTCTTCCCAGGCTCCCCTATCTACCACCATAGTCATGCTACCACCTCAGATGTGTGGACAGTGGAGCTTCCCCCCAGGCTCCATCTGCCCTCACTCACCAACACCCAGGGTTGTGCTGATTTCCCCAGACCCCACTAGAGATGTGCCGGTTTTCGGTAATTGGATTTATCGCGGTATTGTTATTGTATTCTTCTCTGCTCTCCAAGTCTGACTTTTGCATTGATACATTTCAGTGAGCTGGATGACTCATTCACTCAGCCAATAGAAACAGCTCTGGTAATATGATCCTAGAGTGAGAGCTTAGCTCCTCCCTGTAACCAATCAGACGGCTCCCAGCACACACCCCATGCTTCTTCCAGGGCTCAGACAGAAATACTGCCTAATACAAGCAAGGATAGATGGATAGAATGATGGATAGAATGATGGATAGAATAAGATATATAAGATAGATAGAATAAGATAGATAGAATAAGATAGATAGATAGAATAAGATATATAAGATAGATAGCATAAGTTAGATATAGAATAAGTTAGATATAGAATAAGTTAGATATAGAATAAGTTAGATATAGAATAAGTTAGATATAGAATAAGATAAATATATAGATAGATAAATAGGTAGAATAAGATGGATAGAATAAGATGGATAGAATAAGATGGATAGAATGATGGATAGAATATGATGGATAGAATAAGATGGATAGAATAAGATGGATAGAATGATGGATAGAATATGATGGATAGAATAAGATGGATAGATGTGAGCCAGGCATAAAGTAATAGTAAAGTAATTTATAAATGAAAGCCCCGGTCCTCCTGTAGATTTAACCACTTCTGGACCGCAATGATTTGCCTCCTTAATGACCAGGTCATTGGATCGGAGCTGAGCGCCAGGACCAGTCATCACCAGGTAGACCAGACACTGCTTGATGGCTTATATTAGGTTTGGTTCACAGAGTCTGTACTGGCTGACTATATAATAATGTGCAAAAGTCAACCAAAGTCCCTAAATTCAGCAATGAAATTCAAGTGAGGTAGAAATTGAATGATTTAAATTTAATAATTGAATATAGTGATAATCTGTATACCGTGGCAAAACCTTAATCAATTAATTACAGCATGAAAATCTGATACCGTCAATAGCCTAGACCCCACCTACCTGCATCCATCTCCCACAAAGAATGGTAATGCCTCTTACAAGGCTCTGCTAGCCACACTCTACCACCAAGGGTGACAATGCCTCTTCCCAGGCTCCCTACCTACCACCAAGGGCATGCTACCACCCTGGATGTGGCGTGAGTGTGGGCAGTGGAGCTTCCCCCCAGGCTCCATCTGCCCTCACTCACCAACACCCAGAGTGGTGGTGCTTTCCCCAGACCCCACCTACCTGCATCCATCTCCCACAAAGAATGGTAATGCCTCTTCCCAGGCACTGCTAGCCGCACTCTACCACCAAAAGTGGCAATGCCTCTTCCCAGGGTCCCTACCTACCACCAAGGGTGCCAGTGCCTTTTCTCAGGCTCCCCTACTTACCTCACCTACCACCAAAAGAATGCTACCAACTTGGCTGTGGTGTGAGTGGGCAGTGGGGCTTCCCCCAGGCTCCATCTGCCCTCACTCACCAACACCCAGAGTGGTGGTGCTTTCCCCAGACCCCACCCACCTGCATCCATCTCCCACAAAGAATGGTAATGCCTCTTCCCAGGCACTGCTAGCCGCACTCTACCACCAAAAGTGGCAATGCCTCTTCCCAGGGTCCCTACCTACCACCAAGGGTGCCAGTGCCTTTTCTAAGGCTCCCCTACTTACCTCACCTACCACCAAAGGAATGCTACCAACTTGGCTGTGGTGTGAGTGGGCAGTGGGGCTTCCCCCCAGGCTCCATCTGCCCTCACTCACCAACACCCAGGGTTGTGGTGGTAATGCTACCTCCCAAGTTCTGCTAGCCACACTCTACCACCAAAAGTGGCAATGCCTCTTCCCAGGCACCCCCTACCTCCCCACACCTACCACCAAGGGTGCCAATGCCTCTTTCCAGGCTCACCTACCACCAAGGGCATGCTACCACCCTGGATGTGTCGTGAGTGTGGGCGGTGAAGCTTCCCCCCAGGCTCCATCTCCCCTCACTCACCAACACCCAGGGTTGTGCTGATTTCCCCAGACCCCACCTACCTGCATCCATCTCCCACAAATGTTTTTTTCTATAACCCCTAAGGAGGGAGGGTAGGCTGGGCTATGTAGAGATTGCTGGGATCTGTAGTTCCTCCATAGAAAAAAACATGCTGGCATATGTAGTCCTTTAGTAACCTACTCCACACTGGGACCCATTACTTGCAGTGTATGCTGAGAGTTGTACTTCCTCAGGGACACACAGACCTGCCGGCTGCAGTACGGACAATGACTGTACCCGGCTCCGGAGAATAGTGCTGTGTGTGTGGGGAGATCTTCCCTCCTCTCCGCACACTGATACCCCCCCTTATCTCCCACCAAGGGTGGCAGTGCCTCTTTCCAGGCTCCCCTACCCTCACCTGCCACCACGGGGCTGCTTGGGCCCCACGCTCCATCTGCCCACCCAGCACCACACCCAGTGTAGTGGTGCTCCCCCAAGTCCCAGCTACATGACTGGCTACTAACATTTATAGGTAAAGTTGATCCCGGGAATAGCCGATTGCCTCTCGGGGGATCAGGAAGGAATTTTTCCCCCTGTTAGAGCAAATTTGATTGTGCTTTGCAGGGGTTTTTCGCCTTCCTCTGGATCAACTGTGGGTACCTCTCCCGCACCTCACCTACCTAATTTCATCTTCCACTAAGGGTGGCAGTGCCACTTTCCAGGCTTCGCTACCCTCCTTACTTACCACCACGGGGCTGCTTGTGCCCCACACTCCATCTGCCCACCCAGCACCACACCCAATGTGGTGGTGCTCCCCCAAGTCCCAGCTACCTGACTGGCTACTAACATTTATAGGTAAAGTTGATCCAGGGAAGAGCCGATTGCCTCTCGGGGGATCAGGAAGGAATTTTTCCCCCTGCTAGAGCAAATTTGATTGTTTTCAGGGGTTTTTCGCCTTCCTCAGGATCAACTGTGGGTACCTCTCCCAGACCTCACCTACCTAAATACATCTTCCACCAAGGGTGGCAGTGCCTCTTCCCAGGCTCCGCTACCCACCTCACCTACCACCACGGGGCTGCTTTGGCCCCACGCTCCATCTGCCCACCCAGCACCACACCCAGTGTGGTGGTGCTCCCCCAAGTCCCAGCTACCTGACTGGTTATTAACATTTATAGGTAAAGTTGGTCCAGGGAATAGCCGATTGCCTCTCGGGGGATCAGGAAGGAATTTTTCCCCCTGCTAGAGCAAATTTGATTGTGCTTTGCAGGGGTTTTACGCCTTCCTCTGGATCAACTGTGGGTACCTCTCCCGGACCTCACCTACCTAAATTCATATTCCACCAAGGGTGGCAGTGCCTCTTTCCAGGCTCCGCTACCCTCCTCACCTACCACCACGGGGCTGCTTTGGCCCCACGCTCCATCTGCCCACCCAGCACCACACCCAGTGTGGTGGTGCTCCCCCAAGTACAAGCTACCTGACTGGCTACTAACATTTATAGGTAAAGTTGATCCAGGGAAGAGCCGATTGCCTCTCGGGGGATCAGGAAGGAATTTTTCCCCCTGCTAGAGCAAATTTGATTGTTTTCAGGGGTTTTTCGCCTTCCTCAGGATCAACTGTGGGTACCTCTCCCAGACCTCACCTACCTAAATACATCTTCCACCAAGGGTGGCAGTGCCTCTTCCCAGGCTCCGCTACCCACCTCACCTACCACCACGGGGCTGCTTTGGCCCCACGCTCCATCTGCCCACCCAGCACCACACCCAGTGTGGTGGTGCTCCCCCAAGTCCCAGCTACCTGACTGGTTATTAACATTTATAGGTAAAGTTGGTCCAGGGAATAGCCGATTGCCTCTCGGGGGATCAGGAAGGAATTTTTCCCCCTGCTAGAGTAAATTTGATTGTGCTTTGCAGGGGTTTTACGCCTTCCTCTGGATCAATTGTAGGTACCTCTCCCGGACCTCACCTACCTAAATTCATCTTCCACCAAGGGTGGCAGTGCCTCTTTCCAGGCTCCGCTACCCTCCTCACCTACCACCACGGGGCTGCTTGGGCCCCCACGCTCCATCGGCCCACCCAGCACCACACCCAGTTTGGTGGTGCTCCCCCAAGTCCCTGCTACCTGACTGGCTATTAACATTTATAGGTAAAGTTGATCCAGGGAATAGCCGATTGCCTCTCGGGTTTCAGGAAGGAATTTGTGCCCCTGCTAGAGCAAAGTTGATTGTGCTTTGCAGGGGGTTTTCGCCTTCCTCTGGATCAACTGTGGGTACCTCTCCCGGACCTCACCTACCTAAATTTATCTTCCACCAAGGGTGGCAGTGCCTCTTCCCAGGCTCCGCTACCCTCCTCACCTCCCACCACGGGGCTTTTTGGGCCCCACGCTCCATCTGCCCACCCAGCACCACACCCAGTGTGGTGGTGCTCCCCTAAATCCCAGCTACCTTACTGGCTATTAACATTTATAGGTAAAGTTGATCCAGGGAATAGCCGATTGCCTCTCGGGGGATCAGGAAGGAATTTTTCCCCCTGCTAGAGCAAATTTGATTGTGCTTTGCAGGGGTTTTTCGCCTTCCTCTGGATCAACTGTGGGTTCCTCTCCTGGACCTCACCTACCTAAATTCATCTTCCACCAAGGGTGGCAGTGCCTCTTTCCAGGCTTCGCTACCCTCCTTACCTACTACCACGGGGCTGCTTGTGCCCCACGCTCCATCTGCCCACCCAGCACCACACCCAGTGTGGTGGTGCTCCCCCAAGTCCCAGCTACCTGACTGGCTACTAACATTTATAGGTAAAGTTGATCCAGGGAATAGCCGATTGCCTCTCGGGGGATCAGGAAGGAATTTTTCCCCCTGCTAGAGCAAATTTGATTGTGCTTTGCAGGGGTTTTTCGCCTTCCTCTGGATCAACTGTGGGTACCTCTCTCGCACCTCACCTACCTAAATTCATCTTCCACCAAGTGTGGCAGTGCCTCTTCCCAGGCTCCGCTACCCTCCTTACCTACCACCACAGGGCTGCTTTGGCCCCACGCTCCATCTGCCCACCCAGCACCACACCCAGTGTGGTGGTGCTCCCCCAAGTCCCTGCTACCTGACTGGCTACTAACATTTATAGGTAAAGTTGATCCAGGGAATAGCCGATTGCCTCTCGGGGGATCAGGAAGGAATTTTTGCCCCTGCTAGAGCAAATTTGATTGTGCTTTGCAGGGGTTTTTCGCCTTCCTCTGGATCAACTGTGGGTACCTCTCCCGCACCTCACCTACCTAAATTCATCTTCCACCAAGGGTGGCAGTGCCTCTTTCCAGGCTCCGCTACCCTCCTCACCTACCACCACGGGGCTGCTTTGGCCCCACGCTCCATCTGCCCACCCAGCACCACACCCAGTGTGGTGGTGCTCCCCCAAGTCCCAGCTACCTGACTGGCTACTAACATTTATAGGTAAAGTTGATCCAGGGAATAGCCGATTGCCTCTCGGGGGATCAGGAAGGAATTTTTGCCCCTGCTAGAGCAAATTTGATTGTTCTTTGCAGGGGTCTTTCGCCTTCCTCTGGATCAACTGTGGGTACCTCTCCCGGACCTCACCTACCTAAATTAATCTTCCACCAAGGGTGGCAGTGCCTCTTCCCAGGCTCCGCTACCCTCCCAACCTACCACCACGGGGCTTCTTGGGCCCCACGATCCATCTGCGCACCCAGCACCACACCCAATGTGGTGGTGCTCCCCCAAGTCCCAGCTACCTGACTGGCTACTAACATTTATAGGTAAAGTTGATCCAGGGAATAGCCGATTGCCTCTCGGGGGATCAGGAAGGAATTTTTGCCCCTGCTAGAGCAAATTTGATTGTTCTTTGCAGGGGTCTTTCGCCTTCCTCTGGATCAACTGTGGGTACCTCTCCCGGACCTCACCTACCTAAATTCATCTTCCACCAAGGGTGGCAGTGCCTCTTTCCAGGCTTCGCTACCCTCCTTACCTACCACCACGGGGCTGCTTGGGCCCCACGCTCCATCTGCCCACTCAGCACCACACCCAGTGTGGTGGTGCTCCCCCAAGTCCCAGCTACCTGACTGGCTACTAACATTTATAGGTAAAGTTGATCCAGGGAATAGCCGATTGCCTCTTGGGGGATCAGGAAGGAATTTTTGCCCCTGCTAGAGCAAATTTAATTGTGCTTTGCAGGGGTTTTTCGCCTTCCTCTGGATCAACTGTGGGTACCTCTCCCGCACCTCACCTACCTAAATTCATCTTCCACCAAGGGTGGCAGTGCCTCTTTCCAGGCTTCGCTACCCTCCTTACCTACCACCACGGGGCTGCTTGGGCCCCACGCTCCATCTGCCCACTCAGCACCACACCCAGTGTGGTGGTGCTCCCCCAAGTCCCAGCTACCTGACTGGCTACTAACATTTATAGGTAAAGTTGATCCAGGGAATAGCCGATTGCCTCTTGGGGGATCAGGAAGGAATTTTTGCCCCTGCTAGAGCAAATTTAATTGTGCTTTGCAGGGGTTTTTCGCCTTCCTCTGGATCAACTGTGGGTACCTCTCCCGCACCTCACCTACCTAAATTCATCTTCCACCAAGGGTGGCAGTGCCTCTTTCTAGGCTCCGCTACCCTCCCAACCTACCACCACGGGGCTTCTTGGGCCCCACGATCCATCTGCGCACCCAGCACCACACCCAATGTGGTGGTGCTCCCCCAAGTCCCAGCTACCTGACTGGCTACTAACATTTATAGGTAAAGTTGATCCAGGGAATAGCCGATTGCCTCTCGGGGGATCAGGAAGGAATTTTTGCCCCTGCTAGAGCAAATTTGATTGTTCTTTGCAGGGGTCTTTCGCCTTCCTCTGGATCAACTGTGGGTACCTCTCCCGGACCTCACCTACCTAAATTCATCTTCCACCAAGGGTGGCAGTGCCTCTTTCCAGGCTTCGCTACCCTCCTTACCTACCACCACGGGGCTGCTTGGGCCCCACGCTCCATCTGCCCACTCAGCACCACACCCAGTGTGGTGGTGCTCCCCCAAGTCCCAGCTACCTGACTGGCTACTAACATTTATAGGTAAAGTTGATCCAGGGAATAGCCGATTGCCTCTTGGGGGATCAGGAAGGAATTTTTGCCCCTGCTAGAGCAAATTTAATTGTGCTTTGCAGGGGTTTTTCGCCTTCCTCTGGATCAACTGTGGGTACCTCTCCCGCACCTCACCTACCTAAATTCATCTTCCACCAAGGGTGGCAGTGCCTCTTTCTAGGCTCCGCTACCCTCCTCACCTACCACCACGGGGCTGCTTGTGCCCCACGCTCCATCTGCCCACCCAGCACCACACCCAGTGTGGTGGTGCTCCCCCAAGTCCCAGCTACCTTACTGGCTACTAACATTTATAGGTAAATTTGATTCAGGGAATAGCCGATTGCCTCTCTGGGGATCAGGAAGGAATTTTTGCCCCTGCTAGAGCAAATTTGATTGTGCTTTGCAGGGGTTTTTCGCCTTCCTCTGGATCAACTGTGGGTACCTCTCCCGCACCTCACCTACCTAATTTCATCTTCCACCAAGGGTGGCAGTGCCTTTTTCCAGGCTCCGCTACCCTCCTCACCTACCACCACGGGGCTGCTTGGACCCCACGCTCCATCTGCGCACCCAGCACCACACCCAGTGTGGTGGTGCTCCCCCAAGTCCCAGCTACCTGACTGGCTACTAACATTTATAGGTAAAGTTGATCCAGGGAATAGCCGATTGCCTCTCGGGGGATCAGGATGGAATTTTTGCCCCTACTAGAGCAAATTTGATTGTGCTTTGCAGGGGTTTTTCACCTTCCTCTGGATCAACTGTGGGTACCTCTCCCGGACCTCCCCTACCTAAATTAATCTTCCACCAAGGGTGGCAGTGCCTCTTCCCAGGCTCCGCTACCCTCCCAACCTACCACCACGGGGCTTCTTGGGCCCCACGATCCATCTGCGCACCCAGCACCACACCCAATGTGGTGGTGCTCCCCCAAGTCCCAGCTACCTGACTGGCTACTAACATTTATAGGTAAAGTTGATCCAGGGAATAGCCGATTGCCTCTCGGGGGATCAGGAAGGATTTTTTGCCCCTGCTAGAGCAAATTTGATTGTGCTTTGCAGGGGTTTTTCGCCTTCCTCTGGATCAACTGTGGGTACCTCTCCCGGACCTCACCTACCTAAATTCATCTTCCACCAAGGATGGCAGTGCCTCTTTCCAGGCTCCGCTACCCTCCTTACCTACCACCACGGGGCTGCTTGGGCCCTATGCTCCATCTGCCCACCCAGCACCACACCCAGTGTGGTGGTGCTCCCCCAAGTCCCATCTACCTGACTGGCTACTAACATCTATAGGTAAAGTTGATCCAGGGATTAGCCGATTGCCTCTCGGGGGATCAGGAAGGAATTTTTGCCCCTGCTAGAGCAAATTTGATTGTTCTTTGCAGGGGTCTTTCGCCTTCCTCTGGATCAACTGTGGGTACCTCTCCCGGACCTCACCTACCTAAATTCATCTTCCACCAAGGGTGGCAGTGCCTCTTTCCAGGCTCCGCTACCCTCTTCACCTACCACCACGGGGCTGCTTGGCCCCACGCTCCATCTGCTCACCCAGCACCACACCCAGCGTGGTGGTGCTCCCCCAAGTCCCAGCTACCTGACTGGCTATTAACATTTATAGGTAAAGTTGATCCAGGGAATAGCCGATTGCCTCTCCGGGGATCAGGAAGGAATTTTTGCCCCTGCTAGAGCAAATTTGATTGTGCTTTGCAGGGGTTTTTCCGCCTTCCTCTGGATCATCTGTGGGTACCTCTCCCGGACCTCACCTACCTAAATTCATCTTCCACCAAGGGTGGCAGTGCCTCTTTCCAGGCTCCGCTACCCTCCTTAACTACCACCACGGGGCTGCTTGTGCCCCACGCTCCATCTGCCCACCCAGCACCACACCCAATGTGGTGGTGCTCCCCCAAGTCCCAGCTACCTGACTGGCTAATAACATTTATAGGTAAAGTTGATCCAGGGAATAGCCGATTGCCTCTTGGGGGATCAGGAAGGAATTTTTGCCCCTGCTAGAGCAAATTTGATTGTGCTTTGCAGGGGTTTTTCGCCTTCCTCTGGATCAACTGTGGGTACCTCTCCCGGACCTCACCTACCTAAATTCATCTTCCACCAAGGGTGGCAGTGCCTCTTTCCAGGCTTTGCTACCCTCCTTAACTACCACCACAGGGCTGCTTAGGCCCCACGCTCCATCTGCCCACCCAGCACCACACCCAGTGTGGTGGTGCTCCCCCAAGTCCCAGCTACCTGACTGGCTACTAACATTTATAGGTAAAGTTGATCCAGGAATAGCCGATTGCCTCTCGGGGGATCAGGAAGGAATTTTTGCCCCGCTAGAGCAAATTTGATTGTGATTTGCAGGGGTTTTTCGCCTAACTCTGGATCAACTGTGGGTTCCTCTCCCGGACCTCACCTACCTAATTTCATCTTCCACCAAGGGTGGCAGTGCCTCTTCCCAGGCTCCGCTACCCTCCTCACCTACCACCACGGGGCTGCTTGGGCCCCACGCTCCATCGGCCCACCCAGCACCACACTCAGTTTGGTGGTGCTCCCCCAAGTCCCAGCTACATGACTGGCTATTAACATTTATAGGTAAAGTTGATCCAGGGAATAGCCGATTGCCTCTCGGGGGATCAGGAAGGAATTTTTCCCCCTGCTAGAGCAAATTTGATTGTGCTTTGCAGGGGTTTTTCGCCTTCCTCTGGATCAACTGTGGGTTCCTCTCCTGGACCTCACCTACCTAAATTCATCTTCCACCAAGGGTGGCAGTGCCTCTTTCCAGGCTTCGCTACCCTCCTTACCTACTACCACGGGGCTGCTTGTGCCCCACGCTCCATCTGCCCACCCAGCACCACACCCAGTGTGGTGGTGCTCCCCCAAGTCCCTGCTACCTGACTGGCTACTAACATTTATAGGTAAAGTTGATCCAGGGAATAGCCGATTGCCTCTCGGGGGATCAGGAAGGAATTTTTGCCCCTGCTAGAGCAAATTTGATTGTGCTTTGCAGGGGTTTTTCGCCTTCCTCTGGATCAACTGTGGGTACCTCTCCCGGACCTCACCTACCTAAATTCATCTTCCACCAAGGGTGGCAGTGCCTCTTTCCAGGCTCCGCTACCCTCCTTACCTACCACCACGGGGCTGCTTGGGCCCTATGCTCCATCTGCCCACCCAGCACCACACCCAGTGTGGTGGTGCTCCCCCAAGTCCCATCTACCTGACTGGCTACTAACATCTATAGGTAAAGTTGATCCAGGGATTAGCCGATTGCCTCTCGGGGGATCAGGAAGGAATTTTTGCCCCTGCTAGAGCAAATTTGATTGTTCTTTGCAGGGGTCTTTCGCCTTCCTCTGGATCAACTGTGGGTACCTCTCCCGGACCTCACCTACCTAAATTCATCTTCCACCAAGGGTGGCAGTGCCTCTTTCCAGGCTTCGCTACCCTCCTTACCTACCACCACGGGGCTGCTTGGGCCCCACGCTCCATCTGCCCACTCAGCACCACACCCAGTGTGGTGGTGCTCCCCCAAGTCCCAGCTACCTGACTGGCTACTAACATTTATAGGTAAAGTTGATCCAGGGAATAGCCGATTGCCTCTTGGGGGATCAGGAAGGAATTTTTGCCCCTGCTAGAGCAAATTTAATTGTGCTTTGCAGGGGTTTTTCGCCTTCCTCTGGATCAACTGTGGGTACCTCTCCCGCACCTCACCTACCTAAATTCATCTTCCACCAAGGGTGGCAGTGCCTCTTTCCAGGCTCCGCTACCCTCCTCACCTACCACCACGGGGCTGCTTGTGCCCCACGCTCCATCTGCCCACCCAGCACCACACCCAGTGTGGTGGTGCTCCCCCAAGTCCCAGCTACCTTACTGGCTACTAACATTTATAGGTAAATTTGATTCAGGGAATAGCCGATTGCCTCTCTGGGGATCAGGAAGGAATTTTTGCCCCTGCTAGAGCAAATTTGATTGTGCTTTGCAGGGGTTTTTCGCCTTCCTCTGGATCAACTGTGGGTACCTCTCCCGCACCTCACCTACCTAATTTCATCTTCCACCAAGGGTGGCAGTGCCTTTTTCCAGGCTCCGCTACCCTCCTCACCTACCACCACGGGGCTGCTTGGACCCCACGCTCCATCTGCGCACCCAGCACCACACCCAGTGTGGTGGTGCTCCCCCAAGTCCCAGCTACCTGACTGGCTACTAACATTTATAGGTAAAGTTGATCCAGGGAATAGCCGATTGCCTCTCGGGGGATCAGGATGGAATTTTTGCCCCTACTAGAGCAAATTTGATTGTGCTTTGCAGGGGTTTTTCACCTTCCTCTGGATCAACTGTGGGTACCTCTCCCGGACCTCACCTACCTAAATTAATCTTCCACCAAGGGTGGCAGTGCCTCTTCCCAGGCTCCGCTACCCTCCCAACCTACCACCACGGGGCTTCTTGGGCCCCACGATCCATCTGCGCACCCAGCACCACACCCAATGTGGTGGTGCTCCCCCAAGTCCCAGCTACCTGACTGGCTACTAACATTTATAGGTAAAGTTGATCCAGGGATTAGCCGATTGCCTCTCGGGGGATCAGGAAGGAATTTTTGCCCCTGCTAGAGCAAATTTGATTGTTCTTTGCAGGGGTTTTTCGCCTTCCTCTGGATCAACTGTGGGTACCTCTCCCGGACCTCACCTACCTAAATTCATCTTCCACCAAGGGTGGCAGTGCCTCTTTCCAGGCTCCGCTACCCTCTTCACCTACCACCACGGGGCTGCTTGGCCCCACGCTCCATCTGCTCACCCAGCACCACACCCAGCGTGGTGGTGCTCCCCCAAGTCCCAGCTACCTGACTGGCTATTAACATTTATAGGTAAAGTTGATCCAGGGAATAGCCGATTGCCTCTCCGGGGATCAGGAAGGAATTTTTGCCCCTGCTAGAGCAAATTTGATTGTGCTTTGCAGGGGTTTTTCCGCCTTCCTCTGGATCATCTGTGGGTACCTCTCCCGGACCTCACCTACCTAAATTCATCTTCCACCAAGGGTGGCAGTGCCTCTTTCCAGGCTCCGCTACCCTCCTTACCTACCACCACGGGGCTGCTTGTGCCCCACGCTCCATCTGCCCACCCAGCACCACACCCAATGTGGTGGTGCTCCCCCAAGTCCCAGCTACCTGACTGGCTAATAACATTTATAGGTAAAGTTGATCCAGGAATAGCCGATTGCCTCTCGGGGGATCAGGAAGGAATTTTTGCCCCGCTAGAGCAAATTTGATTGTGATTTGCAGGGGTTTTTCGCCTAACTCTGGATCAACTGTGGGTTCCTCTCCCGGACCTCACCTACCTAAATTCATCTTCCACCAAGGGTGGCAGTGCCTCTTCCCAGGCTTTGCTACCCTCCTTACCTACCACCACCGGGCTGCTTGGGCCCCACGCTCCATCTGCCCACCCAGCACCACACCCAGTGTGGTGGTGCTCCACCAAGTCCCAGCTACCTGACTGGCTACTAACATTTATAGGTAAAGTTGATCCAGGGAATAGCCGATTGCCTCTCCGGGGATCAGGAAGGAATTTTTGCCCCTTATAGAGCAAATTTGATTGTGCTTTGCAGGGGTTTTTCGCCTTCCTCTGGATCAACTGTGGGTACCTCTCCCGGACCTCACCTACCTAAATTCATCTTCCACCAAGCGTGCCAGTGCCTCTTTCCAGGCTCCGCTACCCTCCTCACCTACCAACACGGGGCTTTTTGGGCCCCACGCTCCATCTGCCTACCCAGCACCACACCCAGTGTGGTGGTGCTCCCCCAAGTCCCAGCTACCTGACTGCCTATTAACATTTATAGGTAAAGTTGATCCAGGGAATAGCCGATTGCCTCTCGGGGGATCAGGAAGGAATTTTTCCCCCTTCTAGAGCAAATTTGATTGTGCTTTGCAGGGGTTTTTCGCCTTCCTCTAGATCAACTGTGGGTACCTCTCCTGGACCTCCCCTACCTAAATTCATCTTCCACCAAGGGTGGCAGTGCCTCTTTCCAGGCTCCGCTACATTCCTTACCTACCACCACGGGGCTGCTTTGGCCCCACGCTCCATCTGCCCACCCAGCACCACACCTAGTGTGGTGGTGCTCCCCCAAGTCCCAGCTACCTGACTGGCTATTAACATTTATAGGTAAAGTTGATCCAGGGAATAGCCGATTGCCTCTCGGGGGTTTAGGAAGGAATTTTTCCCCCTGCTAGAGCAAATTTGATTGTGCTTTGCAGGGGTTTTTCGCCTTCCTCTAGATCAACTGTGGGTACCTCTCCCGGACCTCACCTACCTAAATTCATCCTCCACCAAGGGTGGCAGTGCCTCTTTCCAGGCTCCGCTACCCTCCTTACCTACCACCACGGGGCTTTTTGGGCCCCACGCTCCATCTGCCCACCCAGCACCACACCCAGTGTGGTGGTGCTCCCCCAAGTCCCAGCTACCTGACTGGCTATTAACATTTATAGGTAAAGTTGATCCAGGGAATACCCGATTGCCTCTAGGGGGATCAGGAAGGAATTTTTCCCCCTGCTAGAGCAAATTTGATTGTGCTTTGCAGGGGTTTTTCGCCTTCCTCTGGATCAACTGTGGGTACCTCTCCCGGACCTCACCTACCTAAACTCATCTTCCACCAAGGGTGGCAGTGCCTCTTCCCAGGCTCCGCTACCCTCCTTATTTACCACCACGGGGTTTTTTGGGCCCCACGCTCCATCTGCCCAGCCAGCACCACACCCAGTGTGGTGGTGCTCCCCCAAGTCCCAGCTACCTGACTGGCTATTAACATTTATAGGTAAAGTTGATCCAGGGAATAGCCGATTGCTTCTCGGGGGATCAGGAAGGAATTTTTGCCCCTGCTAGAGCAAATTTGATTGTGCTTTGCAAGGGTTTTTCACCTTCCTCTGGATCAACTGTGGGTACCTCTCCCGGACCTCACCTATCTAAATTCATCTTCCACCAAGGGTGGCAGTGCCTGTTTTCAGGCACCGCTACCCTCCTTACCTACCACCACGGGGCTTCTTGGGCCCCACGCTCCATCTGCCCACCCAGCACCACACCCAATGTGGTGGTGCTCCCCCAAGTCCCAGCTACCTGACTGGCTACTAACATTTATAGGTAAAGTTGATCCAGGGAATAGCCGATTGCCTCTCGGGGGATCAGGAAGGAATTTTTGCCCCTGCTAGAGCAAATTTGATTGTGCTTTGCAGGGGTTTTTCGCCTTCCTCTGGATCAACTGTGGGTACCTCTCCCGGACCTCACCTACCTAAATTCATCTTCCACCAAGGGTGGCAGTGCCTCTTCCCAGGCTCCGCTACCCTCCTTACCTACCACCACGGGGGTGCTTGGGCCCCACGCTCCATCTGCCCACCCAGCACCACACCCAGTGTGGTGGTGCTCCCCCAAGTCCCAGCTACCTGACTGGCTATTAACATTTATAGGTAAAGTTGATCCAGGGAATAGCCGATTGCTTCTCGGGGGATCAGGAAGGAATTTTTGCCCCTGCTAGAGCAAATTTGATTGTGCTTTGCAAGGGTTTTTCACCTTCCTCTGGATCAACTGTGGGTACCTCTCCCGGACCTCACCTACCTAAATTAATCTTCAACCAAGGGTGCCAGTGCCTCTTTCCAGGCTCCGCTACCCTCCTCACCTACCACCACGGGGCTGCTTTGGCCCCACGCTCCATCTGCTCACCAAGCACCACACCCAGTGTGGTGGTGCTCCCCCAAATCCCAGCTACCTGACTGGCTATTAACATTTATAGGTAAAGTTGATCCAGGGAATAGCCGATTGCCTCTCGGGGGATCAGGAAGGAATTTTTGCCCCTGCTAGAGCATATTTGATTGTGCTTTGCAGGGGTTTTTCGCCTTCCTCTGGATCAACTGTGGGTATCTCTCCTGGACCTCACCTACCTAAATTCGTCTTCCACCAAGGGTGGCAGTGCCTCTTTCCAGGCTCCGCTACCCTCCTTACCTACCACCACGGGGCCGCTTGGGCCCCACGCTCCATCTGCCCACCCAGCACCACACCCAGTGTGGTGGTACTCCACCAAGTCCCAGCTACCTGACTGGCTACTAACGTTTATAGGTAAAGTTGATTCAGGGAATAGCCGATTGCCTCTCGGGGGATCAGGAAGGAATTTTTCCCCCTGCTAGAGCAAATTTGATTGTGCTTTTCAGGGGTTTTTCGCCTTCCTCTGGATCAACTGTGGGTACCTCTCCCGGACCACACATACCTAAATTCATCTTCAACCAAGGGTGGCAGTGCCTCTTCCCAGGCTCCGCTACCCTCCTTACCTACCACCACGGGGCTGCTTGGGCCCCAGGCTCCATCTGCGCACCTGTGGTGCTCCCCCAAGTCCCAGCTACCTGACTGGCTATTAACATTTATAGGTAAAGTTGATCCAGGGAATAGCCGATTGCCTCTCGGGGCATCAGGAAGGAATTGTTGCCCCTGCTAGAGCAAATTTGATTGTGCTTTGCAGGGGTTTTTCGCCTTCCTCTGGATCAACTGTGGGTACCTCTCCCGGACCACACATACCTAAATTCTTCCACCAAGGGTGGCAGTGCCTCTTTCCAGGCTCCGCTACCCTCCTTACCTACCACCACGGGGCTGCTTGGGCCCCACGCTCCATCTGCCCACCCAGCACCACACCCAGTGTGGTGGTGCTCCCCCAAGTCCCAGCTACCTGACTGGCTACTAACATTTATAGGTAAAGTTGATCCAGGGAATAGCCGATTGCCTCTCGGGGGATCAGGAAGGAATTTTTGCCCCTGCTAGAGCAAATTTGATTGTGCTTTGCAGGGGTTTTTCGCCTTCCTCTGGATCAACTGTGGGTACCTCTCCCGGACCTCACCTACCTAAATTCATCTTCCACCAAGGGTGGCAGTGCCTCTTCCCAGGCTCCGCTACCCTCCTTACCTACCACCACGGGGGTGCTTGGGCCCCACGCTCCATCTGCCCACCCAGCACCACACCCAGTGTGGTGGTGCTCCCCCAAGTCCCAGCTACCTGACTGCCTATTAACATTTATAGGTAAAGTTGATCCAGGGAATAGCCGATTGCTTCTCGGGGGATCAGGAAGGAATTTTTGCCCCTGCTAGAGCAAATTTGATTGTGCTTTGCAAGGGTTTTTCACCTTCCTCTGGATCAACTGTGGGTACCTCTCCCGGACCTCATCTACCTAAATTAATCTTCAACCAAGGGTGCCAGTGCCTCTTTCCAGGCTCCGCTACCCTCCTCACCTACCACCACGGGGCTGCTTTGGCCCCACGCTCCATCTGCTCACCAAGCACCACACCCAGTGTGGTGGTGCTCCCCCAAATCCCAGCTACCTGACTGGCTATTAACATTTATAGGTAAAGTTGATCCAGGGAATAGCCGATTGCCTCTCGGGGGATCAGGAAGGAATTTTTGCCCCTGCTAGAGCATATTTGATTGTGCTTTGCAGGGGTTTTTCGCCTTCCTCTGGATCAACTGTGGGTATCTCTCCTGGACCTCACCTACCTAAATTCGTCTTCCACCAAGGGTGGCAGTGCCTCTTTCCAGGCTCCGCTACCCTCCTTACCTACCACCACGGGGCCGCTTGGGCCCCACGCTCCATCTGCCCACCCAGCACCACACCCAGTGTGGTGGTACTCCACCAAGTCCCAGCTACCTGACTGGCTACTAACGTTTATAGGTAAAGTTGATTCAGGGAATAGCCGATTGCCTCTCGGGGGATCAGGAAGGAATTTTTCCCCCTGCTAGAGCAAATTTGATTGTGCTTTGCAGGGGTTTTTCGCCTTCCTCTGGATCAACTGTGGGTACCTCTCCCGGACCTCACCTACCTAAATTCATCTTCAACCAAGGGTGGCAGTGCCTCTTCCCAGGCTCCGCTACCCTCCTTACCTACCACCACGGGGCTGCTTGGGCCCCAGGCTCCATCTGCGCACCTGTGGTGCTCCCCCAAGTCCCAGCTACCTGACTGGCTATTAACATTTATAGGTAAAGTTGATCCAGGGAATAGCCGATTGCCTCTCGGGGCATCAGGAAGGAATTGTTGCCCCTGCTAGAGCAAATTTGATTGTGCTTTGCAGGGGTTTTTCGCCTTCCTCTGGATCAACTGTGGGTACCTCTCCCGGACCACACATACCTAAATTCTTCCACCAAGGGTGGCAGTGCCTCTTTCCAGGCTCCGCTACCCTCCTTACCTACCACCACGGGGCTGCTTGGGCCCCACGCTCCATCTGCCCACCCAGCACCACACCCAGTGTGGTGGTGCTCCCCCAAGTCCCAGCTACCTGACTGGCTACTAACATTTATAGGTAAAGTTGATCCAGGGAATAGCCGATTGCCTCTCGGGGGATCAGGAAGGAATTTTTGCCCCTGCTAGAGCAAATTTGATTGTGCTTTGCAGGGGTTTTTCGCCTTCCTCTGGATCAACTGTGGGTACCTCTCCCGGACCTCACCTACCTAAATTCATCTTCCACCAAGGGTGGCAGTGCCTCTTTCCAGGCTCCGCTACCCTCCTTACCTACCACCACAGGGCTGCTTGTGCCCCACGCTCCATCTGCCCACCCAGCACCACACCCAGTGTGGTGGTGGTCCCCCAAGTCCCAGCTACCTGACTGGCTACTAACATTTATAGGTAAAGTTGATCCAGGGAATAGCCGATTGCCTCTCGGGGGATCAGGAAGGAATTTTTGCCCCTGCTAGAGCAAATTTGATTGTGCTTTGCAGGGGTTTTTCGCCTTCCTCTGGATCAACTGTGGGTACCTCTCCCGGACCTCACCTACCTAAATTAATCTTCCACCAATGGTGGCAGTGCCTCTTCCCAGGCTTCGCTACCCTCCTTACCTACCACCACGGGGCTGCTTGGGCCCCACGCTCCATCTGCCCACCCAGCACCACACCCAGTTTGGTGGTGCTCCCCCAAGTCCCAGCTACTTGACTGGCTATTAACATTTATAGGTAAAGTTGATCCAGGGAATAGCCGATTGCCTCTCGGGGGATCAGGAAGGAATTTTTCCCCCTGCTAGAGCAAATTTGATTGTGCTTTGCAGGGGTTTTTCGCCTTCCTCTGGATCAACTGTGGGTACCTCTCCCGGACCTCACCTACCTAAATTCATCTAACACCAAGGGTGGCAGTGCCTCTATCCAGGCTCCGCTACCCTCCTCACCTACCACCACGGGGCTGCTTGTGCCCCACGCTCCATCTGCCCACCCAGCACCACACCCAGTGTGGTGGTGCTCCCCCAAGTCCCAGCTACCTGACTGGCTATTAACATTTAAAGGTAAAGTTGATCAAGGGAATAGCCGATTGCCTCTCGGGGATCAGGAAGGAGTTTTTCCCCCTGCTAGAGCAAATTTGATTGTGCTTTGCAGGGGTTTTTCGCCTTCCTCTGGATTAACTGTGGGTTCCTCTCCCGGACCTCACCTACCTAAATTCATCTTCCACCAAGGGTGGCAGTGCCTCTTTCCAGGCTCCGCTACCCTCCTTACCTACCACCACGGGGCTTTTTGGGCCCCACGCTCCATCTGCCCACCCAGCACCACACCCAGTGTGGTGGTGCTCCCCCAAGTCCCAGCTACCTGACTGGCTATTAACATTTATAGGTAAAGTTGATCCAGGGAATCGCCGATTGCCTCTCGGGGGATTAGGAAGGAATTTTTCCCCCTGCTTGAGCAAATTTGATTGTGCTTTGCAGGGGTCTTTCGCCTTCCTCTGGATCAACTGTGGGTACCTCTCCCGGACCTCACCTACCTAAACTCATCTTCCACCAAGGGTGGCAGTGCCTCTTCCCAGGCTCCGCAACCCTCCTCACCTACCACCACGGGGCTGCTTGGGCCCCACGCTCCATCTGCCCACCGAGCACCACACCGTGTGGTGGTGCTCCCCCAAGTACCAGCTACCTGACTGGCTACTAACATTTATAGGTAAAGTTGATCCAGGGAATAGCCGATTGCCTCTCGGGGGATCAGGAAGGAATTTTTCCCCCTGCTAGAGCAAATTTGATTGTGCTTTGCAGGGGTTTTTCGCCTTCCTCTGGATCAACTGTGGGTACCTCTCGCGGACCACTCATACCTAAATTCATCTTCCACCAAGGGTGGCAGTGCCTCTTCCCAGGCTCCGCTACCCTCCCTACCTACCACCACTGGGCTTCTTGGGCCCCACGCTCCATATGCCCACCCAGCACCACACCCAATGTGGTGGTGCTCCCCCAAGTCCCAGCTACCTGACTGGCTACTAACATTTATAGGTAAAGTTGATCCAGGGAATAGCCGATTGCCTATCGGGGGATCAGGAAGGAATTTTTGCCCCTGCTAGAGCAAATTTGATTGTGCTTTGCAGGGGTTTTACGCCTTCCTCTGGATCAACTGTGGGTACCTCTCCCGGACCTCACCTACATAAATTCATCTTCCACCAAGGGTGGCAGTGCCTCTTTCCAGGCTCCGCTACCCTCCTTACCTACCACCACGGGGCTGCTTGGGCCCCACGCTCCATCTGCCCACCCAGCACCACACCTAGTGTGGTGGTGCTCCCCCAAGTCCCAGCTACCTGACTGGCTACTAACATTTATAGGTAAAGTTGATCCAGGGAATAGCCAATTGCCTCTCGGGGGATCAGGAAGGAATTTTTGCCCCTGCTAGAGCAAATTTGATTTTGCTTTGCAGGGGTCTTTCGCCTTCCTCTGGATTAACTGTGGGTACCTCTCCCGCACCTCATCTACCTAAATTCATCTTCCACCAAGGGTGGCAGTGCCTCTTTCCAGGCTCCGCTACCCTCCTTACCTACCACCACGGGGCTGCTTGGGCCCCACGCTCCATCTGCCCACCCAGCACCACACCCAGTGTGGTGGTGCTCCCCAAAGTCCCAGCTACCTGACTGGCTACTAACATTTATAGGTAAAGTTGATCCAGGGAATAGCCGATTGCCTCTCGGGGGATCAGGAAGGAATTTTTGCCCCCGCTAGAGCAAATTTGATTGTGATTTGCAGGGGTTTTTCGCCTTCCTCTGGATCAACTGTGGGTTCCTCTCCCGGACCTCACCTACCTAAATTCATCTTCCACCAAGGGTGGCAGTGCCTCTTTCCAGGCTCCGCTACCCTCCTCACCTACCACCACGGGGCCGCTTGGGCCCCACGCTCCATCTGCCCACCCAGCACCACACCCAGTGTGGTGGTGCTCCCCCAAGTCCCAGCTACCTGACTGGCTACTCATATTTACAGGTAAAGTTGATCCAGGGAATAGCCGATTGCCTCTCGGGGGATCAGGAAGGAATTTTTGCCCCCGCTAGAGCAAATTTGATTGTGATTTGCAGGGGTTTTTCGCCTTCCTCTGGATCAACTGTGGGTTCCTCTCCCGGACCTCACCTACCTAAATTCATCTTCCACCAAGGGTGGCAGTGCCTCTTTCCAGGCTCCGCTACCCTCACCTACCACCACGGGGCCGCTTGGGCCCCACGCTCCATCTGCCCACCCAGCACCACACCCAGTGTGGTGGTGCTCCCCCAAGTCCCAGCTACCTGACTGGCTACTAACATTTATAGGTAAAGTTGATCCAGGAATAGCCGATTGCCTCTCGGGGGATCAGGAAGGAATTTTCCCCCTGCTAGAGCAAATTTGATTGTGCTTTGCAGGGGTTTTTCGCCTTCCTCTGGATCAACTGTGGGTACCTCTCCCGGACCTCACCTACCTAAATTAATCTTCCACCAAGGGTGGCAGTGCCTCTTCCCAGGCTCCGCTACCCTCCTTACCTACCACCACAGAGCTGCTTGGGCCCCATGCTCCATCTGCCCACCCAGCACCACACCCAGTGTGGTGGTGCTCCCCCAAGTCCCAGCTACCTGACTGGCTACTAACATTTATAGGTAAAGTTGATCCAGGGAATAACCGATTGCCTCTTGGGGGATCAGGAAGGAATTTTTGCCCCTGCTAGAGCAAATTTGATTGTGCTTTGCAGGGGTTTTTCGCCTTCCTCTGGATCAACTGTGGGTACCTCTCCCGGACCTCACCTACCTAAATTAATCTTCCACCAAGGGTGGCAGTGCCTCTTCCCAGGCTCCGCTACCCTCCTTACCTACCACCACAGAGCTGCTTGGGCCCCATGCTCCATCTGCCCACCCAGCACCACACCCAGTGTGGTGGTGCTCCCCCAAGTCCCAGCTACCTGACTGGCTGCTTACATTTATAGGTAAAGTTGATCCAGGGAATAGCCGATTGCCTCTCGGGGGATCAGGAAGGAATTTTTGCCCCTGCTAGAGCAAATTTGATTGTGCTTTGCAGGGGTCTTTCGCCTTCCTCTGGATCAACTGTGGGTACCTCTCCCAGACCTCACCTACCTAAATTCATCTTCCACCAAGGGTGGCAGTGCCTCTTTCCAGGCTTCGCTACCCTCCTTACCTACCACCACGGGGCTGCTTGTGCCCCACGCTCCATCTGCCCACCCAGCACCAAACCCAGTGTGGTGGTGCTCTCCCAAGTCCCAGCTACCTAACTGGCTACTAACGTTTATAGGTAAAGTTGATTCAGGGAATAGCCGATTGCCTCTCGGGGGATCAGGAAGGAATTTTTGCCCCTACTAGAGCAAATTTGATTGTGCTTTGCAGGGGTTTTTCGCCTTCCTCTGCATCAACTGTGGATACCTGTCCCGGACCTCGCCTACCTAAATTCATCTTCCACCAAGGGTGGCAGTGCCTCTTTCCAGGCCCCGCTACCCTCCTTACCTACCACCACGGGGCTGCTTGGGCCCCACGCTCCATCTGCCCACCCAGAACCACACCCAATGTGGTGGTGCTCCCCCAAGTCCCAGCTACCTGACTGGCTACTAACATTTATAGGTAAAGTTGATCCAGGGAATAGCCGATTGCCTCTCGGGGGATCAGGAAGGAATTTTTCCCCCTGTTAGAGCAAATTTGATTGTGCTTTGCAGGGGGTTTTCGCCTTCCTCTGGATCAACTGTGGGTACCTCTCCCGGACCTCACCTACCTAAATTCATCTTCCACCAAGGGTGGCAGTGCCTCTTTCCAGGTTTCGCTACGCTCCTTACCTACTACCACGGGGCTGCTTGTGCCCCACGCTCCATCTGCCCACCCAGCTCCAAACCCAGTGTGGTGGTGCTCCCCCAAGTCCCAGCTACCTGACTGGCTACTAACATTTATAGGTAAAGTTGATCCAGGAAATAGCCGATTGCCTCTCGGGGGATCAGGAAGGAATTTTTGCCCCTTATAGAGCAAATTTGATTGTGCTTTGCAGGGGTTTTTCGCCTTCCTCTGGATCAACTGTGGCTACCTCTCCCGGACCTCACCTACCTAAATTCATCTTCCACCAAGGGTGCCAGTGCCTCTTTCCAGGCTCCGCTACCCTCCTCACCTACCACCACGGGGCTGCTTGGACCCCACGCTCCATCTGCCCACCCAGCACCACACCCAGTGTGGTGGTGCTCCCCCAAGTCCCAGCTACCTGACTGGCTGCTTACATTTATAGGTAAAGTTGATCCAGGGAATAGCCGATTGCCTCTCGGGGGATCAGGAAGGAATTTTTCCCTCTGCTAGAGCAAATTTGATTGTGCTTTGCAGGGGTTTATCGCCTACCTCTGGATCAACTGTGGGTACCTCTCCCGGACCTCACCTACCTAAATTCATCTTCCACCAAGCGTGCCAGTGCCTCTTTCCAGGCTCCGCTACCCTCCTCACCTACCACCACGGGGCTGCTTTGGCCCCACGCTCCATCTGCCCACCCAGCACCACACCCAGTGTGGTGGTGCTCCCCCAAGTCCCAGCTACCTTACTGGCTATTAACATTTATAGGTAAAGTTGATCCAGGGAATAGCCGATTGCCTCTCGGGGGATCAGGAAGGAATTTTTCCCCCTGTTAGAGCAAATTTGATTGTGCTTTGCAGGGGTTTATTGCCTTCCTCTGGATCAACTATGGGTACCTCTCCCGGACCTCACCTACCTAAATTAATCTTCAACCAAGGGTGGCAGTGCCTCTTTCCAGGCTCCGCTACCCTCCTCACCTACCACCACGGGGCTGCTTGGGCCCCACGCTCTATCTGCCCACCCAGCACCACACCCAGTGTGGTGGTGCTCCCCCAAGTCCCAGCTACCTGACTGGCTATTAACATTTATAGGTAAAGTTGATCCAGGGAATAGCCGATTGCCTCTCGGGGGATTAGGAAGGAATTTTTCCCCCTGCTAGAGCAAATTTGATTGTGCTTTGCAGGGGTTTTTCGCCTTCCTCTGGATCAACTGTGGGTACCTCTCCCGGACCTCACCTACCTAAACTCATCTTCCACTAAGGGTGGCAGTGCCTCTTCCCAGGCTCTGCTACCCTCCTCACCTACCACCACGGGGCTGCTTGTGCCCCACGCTCCATCTGCCCACCCAGCACCACACCCAGTGTGGTGGTGCTCCCCCACGTCCCAGCTACCTGACTGGCTATTAACATTTAAAGGTAAAGTTGATCCAGGGAATAGCCGATTGCCTCTCGGGGATCAGGAAGGAGTTTTTCCCCCTGCTAGAGCAAATTTGATTGTGCTTTTCAGGGGTTTTTCGCCTTCCTCTGGATTAACTGTGGGTTCCTCTCCCGGACCACACATACCTAAATTCATCCTCCACCAAGGGTGACAGTGCCTCTTTCCAGGCTCCGCTACCCTCCTTACCTACCACCACGGGGCTTTTTGGGCCCCAAGCTCCATCTGCCCACCCAGCACCACACCCAGTGTGGTGGTGCTCCCCCAAGTCCCAGCTACCTGACTGGCTATTAACATTTATAGGTAAAGTTGATCCAGGGAATAGCCGATTACCTCTCGGGGGATCAGGAAGGAATTTTTCCCCCTGCTAGAGCAAATTTGATTGTGCTTTGCAGGGGTTTTTCGCCTTCCTCTGGATCAACTGTGGGTACCTCTCCCGGACCTCACCTACCTAAATTCATCTTCCACCAAGGGTGGCAGTGCCTCTTCCCAGGCTCTGCTACCCACACTTATCTACCACCAAAGGTGACAATACCTCTTCCCAGGCTCTGTTGCCTATTAAATTTAACATCAAGGGCATGCTACCACCCTGAGTTTTGGCAGTGGAGCTTCCCCCCAGGCTCCATCTCCACTCACTCACCAACCCCCAGGGTTGTGCTGCTTTTTTTAAACCCCACCTACCTGAATCTATCTCAAAAAAAAGATGGCAATACCTCATACAAGGCTCTGCTATCTGCACTCTACCACCAAAGGTGACAAAGCCTCTTCTCAGGCTCCCTACCTACCACCAAGGGCATGCTACCACCCTGGGTGTGTCGTGAGTGTGGGCAGTGGAGCTTCCCCCCAGGCTCCATCTGCCCTCACTCACCAACCCCCAGGGTTTTGGTGCTTTCCCCAGACCCCACCTACCTGTATCCACCTCCCACAAAGAATGGTAATGCCTCTTACCAGGCTCTGCTAGCCGCACTCTACCACCAAGGGTGACAATGCCTCTTCCCAGGCTCCCCTACTTACACTACCTACCACCATAGTCATGCTACCACACCTGGATGTGGCATTAGTGTGAGCAGTGGGGCTTCCCCCCCAGGCTCCATCTGCCCTCACTTACCAACACCCAGGGTTGTGCTGCTTTCCCCAGACCCCACTAGAGATGTGCCGGTTTTCGGTAATTGGATTTATCGCGGTATTGTTATTGTATTCTTATCTGCTCTCCAAGTCTGACTTTTGCATTGATACATTTCAGTGATTTGGATGACTCATTCACTCAGCCAATAGAAACAGCTCTGGTAATATGATCCTAGATTGAGAGCTTAGCTCCTCCCTGTAACCAATCAGACGGCTCCCAGCATACACCCGCATGCTTCTTCCAGGGCTCAGCCAGAAACACTGCCTAATACAAGCAAGGATAGATGGATAGAATGATGGATAGAATGATGGATAGAATGATGGATAGAATGATGGATAGAATGATGGATAGAATGATGGATAGAATGATGGATAGAATAAGTTAGATATAGAATAAGTTAGATATAGAATAAGTTAGATATAGAATAAGTTAGATATAGAATAAGTTAGATATAGAATAAGTTAGATATAGAATAAGTTAGATATAGAATAAGTTAGATATAGAATAAGTTAGATAGAAAGAATAAGATGGATAGAATGATGGATAGAATGATGGATAGAATGATGGATAGAATAAGATAGATATAGAATAAGATGGATAGATGTGAGCCAGGCATAAAGCAATAGTAAAGTAATTTATAAATGAAAGCCCCGGTCCTCCTGTAGATTTAACCACTTCTGGACCGCAATGATTTGCCTCCTTAATGACCAGGTCATTGGATCGGAGCTGAGCGCCAGGACCAGTCATCACCAGGTAGACCAGACACTGCTTGATGGCTTATATTAGGTTTGGTTCACAGAGTCTGTACTGGCTGACTATATAATAATGTGAAAAAGTCAACCAAAGTCCCTAAATTCAGCAATGAAATTCAAGTGAGGTAGAAATTGAATAATTTAAATTTAATAATTGAATACCGTGATAATCTGTATACCGTGGCAAAACCTTAATCAATTAATTATAGCATGAAAATCTGATACCGTCAATAGCCTTGGCCCCACCTACCTGCATCCATCTCCCACAAAGAATGGTAATGCCTCTTACAAGGCTCTGCTAGCCACACTCTACCACCAAGAGTGACAATGCCTCTTCCCAGGCTCCCTACCTACCACCAAGGGCAGGCTACCACCCTGGATGTGGCGTGAGTGTGGGCAGTGGGGCTTCCCCCCAGGCTCCATCTGCCCTCACTCACCAACACCCAGAGTGGTGGTGCTTTCCCCAGACCCCACCCACCTGCATCCATCTCCCACAAAGGATGGCAATGCCTCTTCCCAGGCTCCGCTACCCTCCTCACCTACCACCACGGGGCTGCTTGGGCCCCACACTCCATCTGCCCACCCAGCACCACACCCAGTGTGGTGGTGCTCCCCCAAGTCCCAGCTACCTGACTGGCTACTAACATTTATAGGTAAAGTTGATCCAGGGAATAGCCGATTGCCTCTCGGGGGATCAGGAAGGAATTTTTCCCCCTGCTAGAGCAAATTTGATTGTGCTTTGCAGGGGTTTTTCTCCTTCCTCTGGATCAACTGTGGGTACCTCTCCAGGACCACACATACCTAAATTAATCTTCCACCAAGCTTAGACCCCACCTACCTGCATCCATCTCCCACAAAGGATGGTAATGCCTCTTACCAGGCTCACCTATCTACCTCACCTACCACCAAGGGTGTCAATGCCTCTTACCAGGCTCCCCTACCTACCACCAAGGGCATGCTACCACCCTGGGTGTGTCATGAGTGTGAGCAGTGGGGCTTCCCCCCAGGCTCCATCTGCTCTCACTCACCAACACCCAGAGTGGTGGTGCTTTCCCCAGACCCCACCTACCTGCGTCCATCTCCCACAAAGGATGGTAATGCCTCTTCCCAGGCTCTGCTAGCTGCACTCTACCACCAAAAGTGGCAATGCCTATTCCCAGGCTCCGCTACCCTCCTCACCTACCACCACGGGGCTGCTTGGGCCCCACGCTCCATCTGCCCACCCAGTACCACACCCAGTATGTGGTGGTGTTCCCCCAAGTCCCAGCTACCTGACTGGCTACTAACATTTATAGGGGAAGTTGATCCAGGGAATAGCCGATTGCCTCTCGGGGGATCAGGAAGGAATTTTTCCCCCTGCAAGAGCAAATTTGATTGTGCTTTGCAGGGGTTTTTCGCCTTCCTCTGGATCAACTGTGGGTACCTCTCCCGGACCACACATACCTAAATTAATCTTCCACCAAGCCTAGACCCCACCTACCTGCATCCATCTCCCACAAAGAATGGTAATGCCTCTTACCAGGCTCACCTACCACCAAGGGTGTCAATGCCTCTTACCAGGCTCCCCTACCTACCACCAAGGGCATGCTACCACCCTGGGTGTGTTATGAGTGTGAGCAGTGGGGCTTCCCCCCAGGCTCCATCTGCCCTCAATCACCAACACCCAGAGTGGTGGTGCTTTCCCCAGACCCCACCTACCTGCGACCATTTCCCACAAAGGATGGTAATGCCTATTCCCAGGCTCCGCTACCCTCCTCACCTACCACCACGGGGCTGCTTGGGCCCCACGCTCCATCTGCCCACCCAGCACCACACCCAGTGTGGTGGTGCTCCCCCAAGTTCCAGCTACCTGACTGGCTACTAACATTTATAGGTAAAGTTGATCCAGGGAATAGCCGATTGCCTCTTGGGGAATCAGGAAGGAATTTTTCCCCCTGCTAGAGCAAATTGTATTGTGCTTTGCAGGGGTTTTTCGCCTTCCTCTGGATCAACTGTGGGTTCCTCTTCCGGACCTCACCTACCTAAATTCATCTTCCACCAAGGGTGGCAGTGCCTCTTCCCAGGCTTTGCTACCCACACTAATCTACCACCAAAGGTGACAGTACCTCTTCCCAGGCTCTGTTGCCTATTAAATTTAACATCAAGGGCATGCTACCACCCTGGGTGTGTCCTGAGTGAGGGCAGTGGAGCTTCCCCCCAGGCTCCATCTCCACTCACTCACCAACCCCCCAGGGTTGTGCTGCTTTTCTTAAACCCCACCTACCTGAATCTATCTCCAAAGAAAGATTGCAATACAATACCTCATACAAGGCTCTGCTATCTGCACTCTACCACCAAAGGCGACAATGCCTCTTCCCAGGCTCCCTACCTACCACCAAGGGCATGCTACCACCCTGGGTGTGTCGTGAGTGTGAGCAGTGGGGCTTCCCCCCAGGCTCCATCTGCCCTCACTCACCAACATCCAGGGTTGTGCTGCTTTCCCCAGACCCCACTAGAGATGTGCCGGTTTTCGGTAATTGGATATATTGCGGTATTGTTATTGTATTCTTCTCTGCTCTCCAAGTCTGACTTTTGCATTGATACATTTCAGTGGGCTGGATGACTCATTCACTCAGCCAATAGAAACAGCTCTGGTAATATGATCCTAGAGCAGTGGTTCTTAACCTTGTTGGAGGTACTGAACCCCACCAGTTTCATATGCGCATTCACCGAACCCTTCTTAATTGAAAAAATAAAATATGATTTTTTCAAATTCAAAACATAGGTATATATTTAGGTATATATTTATACATAGGTGCACAAAATGAACAAAACCATTAAAAAACAAAACCATAATAAAAAAAGAAAAAAAAAAAAAAAAAAGGCTCCATAGCTCAGGGGTTAGAGCACTGGTCTTGTAAACCAGGGGTCGCGAGTTCAAATCTCGCTGGGGCCTCCCTGCAAGTGTTGGCGACTGTATCTCAAAAAACAAAACCATTAAGAACAAAGAACAAAACCATTAAAACATGGGGTGTCAGGAGGGCACACACTGGGGTGGGGGGGGGGGGTTGGGAGGTCATACCATGGGGTGTCAGGAGAGAACACACTGAGGGGGGAGGTGTTGGGAGGGCATACTATGGGGTATCAGGAGGGCACACACTGGGGGGGCTGGGAGGACATACCATGGGGTGTCAGGAGGGAACACGCTGGGGGGAGGTGTTGGGAGGGCATTCAATGGGGTATCAAGAGGAAACCTGCTGGGGGAGGTACAGGGGGCGGAGTGTCAAGTGTCTATGTGTAATGGCTGTGAGTTGTCCCGACCGCAGCTCTGATTTCCCGGGGTGCGCTCGGCCTCACAATCTTTAATATTTTCTCGGGGGGAGCAATTGCCCCTTTGTCCCCCCCGCCGAACCCTGGAGACTGACTCACCGAACCCCTGGGGTTCGATCGAACCCAGGTTAAGAACCACTGATCTAGAGGAGGGGATATCGAGTACAATCTCGGTATTTGCGGATGATACTAAACTAAGCATGCCAATATCTTCTATGCAGGATGTGGAAACCTTACAAGTGGACCTGAACAAAATAATGGGGTGGGGGGAGCGGGGGCAACTACATGGCAGATGAGGTTTAATGTTGGAAAATGTAAAGTAATGCACTTGGGCGTCAGAAACACGAAAGCAAGCTACTCACTAGGGGGGGAACCTCTGGGTGAGTCTAAAATGGAAAAGGACCTGGGGGTACTGGTAAACAACAGGCTTGGCAGTGGCATGCAATGCCAAGCCGCTGCAAGCAAAGCCAACAGAATACTGGGATGTATAAAAAAAGGGGTTCACTCCAGAAATAAAGAGATTATTCTCCCACTCTACAAGACTCTGGTCCGGCCACATCTGGAGTATGCTGTCCAGTTCTGGGCACCGATCCTCAGGAAGGATTTGCTGGAACTGGAGAGAGTCCAGAGAAGGGCAACAAAAATAATTAGGGGAATGGAGGACATCAGCTATGAGGAAAGACTCCGGGCACTGGGCTTATTCTCTCTGGAGAAGAGACGATTGAGGGGGGATATGATATCAATGTACAAATACTGTACTGGTGAGGACCCTAGCATAAGGAACAAACTCTTTAGAGAAAGGAGATACAATAAGACACGTGGCCACTCACTAAAACTAGAGGAAAGGCGGTTTAACCTTAAAATACGTAAGGGGTTTTTCACTGTAAGAGCAGTAAGGATGTGGAATTCTCTTCCACAAGCAGTGGTATCATCGAGGAGCATCGATAGTTTCAAAAAACGATTAGATGGGCACCTTAAAGCGGAGTTCCACCCTGGAATTTTCTTTTTTTTTTTAAATACCCCCGGGACAGTCAGGGTTAGTACATTCCACAATGGCTAGCCTCTGATCTGTCCCGGGTTGCACCTACCTGTTAGGACAAATACTTACCTTGAAAAAGTCTTGTCCAGCGCTGCCATCTCAGATGTGGGCAGCTTGAAGCCAGCACGATCCTCTTCGGCGTCCTCTTCCACCTTCTTCGGTCCCACGATGCCCTGCGCCGGCCCCGCCGTCACTTCCGGGCGTGCGCGTCATCCCTCCACAGCTTCTGGGCATGCCCAGAAGCTGTTTAGAAGGGGATGACGCGCGCGCCCCGGAACTGACGTCGGGGCCGGTGCAGGCGCAATGATTCATGGGAGCGATGACGTTCAGCTCCCAGGAATCATTGCAGAGCCAGGAAGTGACGACAGGCCGCGGCCGAGGAAGCAGGAAGAAGGAAGTAAGGTAAGTATATTTTCTTCGCTACGAGGTAAGTAAAGAAAAAAAAAATGCGATTAGCCATTTGTTTTTCAGGTGACCCGGAGCGAGAAGATGGAGGTAAGTATAAAATTAGGGTGGAACTCCACTTTAAAGACCACAACATACAGGGGTATACAATGTACAACATACAGGGGTATACAATGTACAACATACAGGGATATACAATGTACAACATACAGGGGTATACAATGTACAACATACAGGGGTATACAATGTACAACATACAGGGAGTATACAATGTACAACATACAGGGGTATACAACGTACAACATACAGGGAGTATACAATGTACAACATACAGGGGTATACAATGTACAACATACAGGGGTATACAATGTACAACATACAGGGGGTATACAATGTACAACATACAGAGGTATACAATGTACAACATACAGGGGGTATACAATGTACAACATACAGGGGGTATACAATGTACAACATACAGGGGGTATACAATGTACAACATACAGGGGGTATACAATGTACAACATACAGGGGGTATACAATGTACAACATACAGGGGTATATAATGTACAACATACAGGGGTATACAATGTACAACATACAGGGGGTATACAATGTACAACATACAGGGGGTATACAATGTACAACATACAGGGGGTATACAATGTACAACATACAGGGGGTATACAATGTACAACATACAGGGGTATACAATGTACAACATACAGGGGGTATACAATGTACAACATACAGGGGGTATACAATGTACAACATACAGGGGGTATACAATGTACAACATACAGGGGGTATACAATGTATAACATACAGGGGTATACAATGTACAACATACAGGGGGTATACAATGTACAACATACAGGGGGTATACAATGTACAACATACAGAGGTATACAATGTACAACATACAGAGGTATACAATGTACTAACACACACATCATAGGTTGAACTGGATGGACTGATGTCTTTTTTCAACCTCACAAACTATGTAACTAACCTTAACTATAACCACCTAACCCAAAGCCCCTAAACCTAAACCCTAATCTTAACCCTCACCCTTACCCTCACGCCCACCCTCCCCCTAATCCTAACCCTCTCCCTAACCTTAACCCTCACCCTAAACTTCTAACCCTAACCTCCTATCCCTAACCCTCTAACCCCCTAACCCTAAACCCCTAACCCTCACTCTAACCCCCTAACTGTAACCCTAACCCTAGCCCTTACCCTAAACCCTAATGTTAACCCTGGCCTTCAACCTAACCCTCCCCCTAATCCTAACCCCCTAACCCTCACCCTAACTTTCTAGCCCTAACCTTCTAACCCCCTAACCCTAAATTCCTAACCCTCTAACCCTAATCCCTAACCCTCACTCTAACCCTCACCCTAACCCCCTTACTGTAACCCTAACTCTAACCCTAGCCCAGACCCAAACCCTAGCCCTAACCCTTAACACTAGCCCTAACCCTACCCTTATCCCTAACCCTACCCCTATCTAACCCTCACCCTAACCCTAAATTCTAACCCTAAACCCCTAACCTCCCCCTTACCCAAACCCTATCCCCTAACTCTAATTACAAACCTAGTCCTAACCCTACCCTTAACTCTACACTCAAAACCTACCCCTAAACCTAAACCCTAACCTTAACCCTAACACCTCCCTAAACCCTAACCCCTAACCCCCAACCGTAAACCCTAACCTTAGCCCTAGCCCTAACCCTACCCCTAACCCCCATAACCCTAACTATAACCCTAGCCCTAAACCTAACCCATATATAACCCTAAATCTAACTCTAAACTCCTTAACCCTCACCCTAACTCTAAATCCAAACCCTAAACCTAACCCTAAACCATAACCCCCTAACACAAATTCCCTAACCCTAAGCCCAAACCCTAACCCTAAACCCTAAACTTCACCCTGAACCTAACCCTCACCCTCACACTAACCCTAACCCTCTAGCCCTAACCCTCTAACCCTAACCCTCTAACCCCCTAACCGTAACCTTAGTTCTAACCCTAATCATAACCCTAGCCCTAATCCTAACCCTAAACCCAAACTCTAACCCTAACCCAAATCCTAACCTTAACCATAACCACCTAACCCAAATCCCTAACCCTGAACCCTCGCCCCACCCTAACTTTCTAACTCTAACCCTCTAATCCCCTAACCCTAATTCCCTAACCCTAAATCCTAACCCTCACTCTAACCCTAATCCTAACCCCAACCCTAACCCTTACCCCAGCCCTAACCCTAATCCCTAACCCCTAACCCTACCCATTTAGAGATGGCCTTGCGGTTCACCCGGCGGTCGGTTCGTGGTGAATTTTGCTTGTTCGCTACCCACCAAATTTTCAGACACATGGTGTCGTTCGCGGCGGCCATATTTGTTTACAATTGGGGAGAACTTTGACCCATGACACAGCCGTCAGGTGGAACGGGACAGCCAATTGAAACATTCCAGCACATGGACAGTCCCCCTACCCTATAAATTGACCTGACCTGGCGGCCATTTCACTTTCCTCTTTCTCCCAGTGTAGGGAGAGGTCTGCTGTGCTCATTAGGGAGAGATTGTCAGACACATATAGCGCTGTGAAGATCCACAAAAGTCCTTTTTAGGGCTGGTATTTTGGTATAGGCCTTCTACAGTCTCTTTTCAGGTTAGGAACAGGTATCCTGTGGTTGCTTTAGGGGCAGTTAGAGATCGGCTGCAGTCACAAATTGCTCTGTCAATGTCCACAAAAGTCCTTCTCAGGGCTGGTGTTTTGGTATAGGTCTAGTATCTTTAGAGCGTAGAGAGAGGTATCCAGTGGTTGCTTTAGGAGCAGTTAGAGATCGGCTGCAGTCACACAGAAATCGCTCTGTCAATGTCCACAAAAGTCATTTAAAGGGCTGCAGATTTTTTGGTATTGCTGTGCAGTGCACTAAAAAGGGAGGGGGGGGGGGTGGGGGAGGGGGTTAATCCACAGTATAATATACTTTGTAGAAAGCATATTATAGTGGATTAGTAGTATTATTGTGCACTGTGCAGCATTGTGACAGGTGTGGTGGTGAGACTGAGCGTTTCTTCAGCAACACTACACACAGTGACAAAAGCACTTATATGTATTATAACTGGTGTGATAGACCAATGCCCCCCCAATACCACATATTGAAGTGGGGTGTTATCTGAGTATACTTTTACATGTTTATTTGTGTCATGCAACAATATTGCCTAGTTTGCTGAGGGAAGTCTGGTACACACAGCGCCAAACTCACTGGCCAATTTTTTGAACTGGTTTGATACACCAATGCTCCCCCCCAATACCACATATTGAAGTGGGGTGTTATTTAACAGTATAATTTTCTAAGAGTGTATTTTAGTCCTGCAAACATTTGGCCTCTTTTGTTGTGTTAACTCTGCTGCACACAGTGACAACAGTTACTGGCCAATTATTTGTAGAACTGGCGGAGGAGAGGAGAGGCAGGCAGAACTTGCATTGCAGAAGAGGGATAAAGCAGACTGCAAATGTATCAGGAGCGAGCCATCAACCATGTACAGTCACATCTGGTGCTCCCAGGACGCCGGCACATGGCTCCGCACTGTGGGCTTTTATTATTGTGTCCGTTGCTGACACCAGTGTTGCCATCTGTAGCCTTTGCAGTCAATGCATAAGTCGCGGTAAGCCCAACACTCACCTAGGGACCACAGCCTTAAGAAGGCACCTGAACTCCCATCACCAAGCCCAGTGGGAGCAAAACTGTCAGAACCCACAAAGCCACACTCCATGCTCTCACCGTCCAGCCTCTTCTCCTCCCCCTTCTACTTCTCCTGTCTCCTCACAGTTGTCCAACACTCCACCTTCCATGATGCCGTCCTCATGTTTTTCTGGAAAAAGGCAGGCTTCTGTGGCTCAAATGTTGGAGCGTAAAAAAAGGTGTCTGACAGGTGTCCGACTACATCGGGTTAACGGCCGATGTGAACGCTCTGAGGATTGATGAACCCTTGGACTACTGGGTGGGCAGGCTTGACCTCTGGCCAGAGCTTGAACAATTTGCAATGGAAATGTTGTCTTGCCCCCCGTCCAGTGTCCTGTCTGAAAGGAACGTTCAGCGCAGCGGGGGGGATCGTGACCGATAAGCGCCCTCACCTATCTCATGACAGTGTAGACAACCTCACATTTATAAAAATGAATGAGGCATGGATCTCAGAGGAATTCAACACATGTGACCAGTAGACCAGGTTTCATCGAAATTCCTCCACCCACAACAATTCCTGGTCCTTGGCTTCGCTACATACAGCGGCATAAAAGGCATTTCATGTCCATTGAGTGGCAAATTTTTGGGGCCCTTCAGGGCCAACAATTATTTTTTCTGTGAATGCCTAATGTACCTCTAGCCATCAAATACTACGTTCTTTGCTGTCAATTCAAACCACGTGAGCTCATTTTTGCAGCCTATACAGGCCGACACTTACTTCTGTATACTGTGTGAATGCCTAATGTACCTTCAGCCACAGAATACTACATTCTTAGCTGTCAGGTAAATGCATGTGGGCTATTTTTCGGTGCCTTTTATGGCCGACACTTCTGTTACCTGTGAATGCTGGAATCGCAGATTGCGGCCAATACTAGTTTAAAAAAAAATAATAATAAAAATGACTTTCCCGTAGTTAGTAAACACAATAACTTTTGCGCAAACCAATCAAAATACGCTTATTGCGATTTTTTTACCAAAAATATGTAGCAGAAAACAAATTGGCCTAAAATGTTAAAAAATTTAGATTTTTACATTTTTTTTTTAAGAATTTCATATAAAAAATGGGAAAAATATTATTTTTTCAAAATCGTCGCTCTTTTTTTGTTTATAGCGCAAAAAATAAAAATCGCACAGGTGATCAAATACCACCAAAAGAAAGCGCTGTTTGTGGGGAAAAAAAGGACGTCAATTTCATTTGGGTACAGCGTTGCACGACCGCGCAATTGTCCGTTACAGTCACACAGTGCCGAATCGCAAAATAGGGCCTCGTCTTTGAGCAGCCAAATCCTCCGGGGCTTAAGTGGTTAAAGTGTGAGTCTAGACAAATCCGATTGTTCTAGTATTGGATGGAGTGGGGGAGGATTACAACCTCTGTCAGGTTTTTACTGCTCCATTACAGAGATTTCCCCTCACTTCCAGTCCTGGTGACAACATTTTATCACACAGGAAATGAAAGAAAATCTCCAACAGGAACACAGACAAAAATAAAAATCTGACAGGGGTTCTAGCCTCCCCCTACTCTACTAAAGAAGTAGATTTTTTTTCTCTCTGTGTTGTTGTTTCCCCTCACTTCCTGAAAAACCATATAAAACATGGAGAAAACACGGGGGATCCTAACTTCACCTCTCTGTAGTTTGCTACAATAGCATTTTAAAGTCCTGGCGCGGGCGCCATCACACAACGCATGCGCGCGAACATACGCATATCTTGTCAGAGACTCGCAGATCATGTGGTTCTAGTTAGTTGTCTCTAGAACTGATATATATCTATTTATTCCCCTCACTTCCTGTCTGGTAAAATGTTGTCACCAGGGCAGGAAGTGAGGGGTAATCTTTTTTAATGGAGCCCTAGATAACAGTAAAAACCTGACAGGGGTTCTAATCCTTCCATAAATTTTAAGATGCAGGCTCCCAATCCTTGCTACACTACCTAGTTAGAGATGAGCTGAACAACCCCCCCCCCCCCCTCCGTTTGGTTTGCACCAGAACTCCCAAACAGAGTTTTTATATAGGTAAGGGCGGGGCCACCTGGTGAAGTCACAAGGGGGCGGTGCCACCAGGTGATGTCTAACCTATATAAGAACTATCGAATGATAAGCCAGCCATTTGGCGTTTTGCCATAGTTGACGGTGGAGCGTTTTTTCGGGTCTAGTGTTGGCAGCGGCATGATTGACGATGGGGGGGACATTGTTTTTTGTTTTTAATAAAGGAATTGTCAAAAATGTAACCCATACTCATTCACATAGGTGGGGCTGGGATCTGGGGGTCCCCTTATTAAAGGGGGCTTCCAGATTTAGATAAGCCCCCCACCCACAGACCCCCACAACTACAGCCCAGGGTTGTTCGGAAGAGGCCCTTGTCTCCATCAACATGGGTGAACACCTGCCGAACGCCCTGAAAAATCGCCTGATGTTTGGGTCGAACTTGTGCTTGGTCCAAACCGTTTGCCCAACTCTATACCTAGTGTGTTACTAACCCAGAACAAGCATGCAGCCAGTAAAGCCTGAACACTCTGCCCTCCTGCATGCTTGTTCATGGTCAGTGACACACTAGATATTAAAGTGAGGTTTAGGATGAAGATGACGGCTGCGTTGTTCTGTCAAAAGAGCCAACTCATCAAAATCTCTAATTACGTCACTTCCGGCGACTCTCCAGCATTCCCTGAAGAAGTCACATAGTCGTGACGTAACGCGTAGGGCATAAACGGAGATACTGAAAGTGACGTAAATCCCGGAACGAGCCCGGCGCTCATGTTACAAACACTGGATACACTATTTTTAAATGTAATTTTATGATCTTTATTTGAATAAATAGTTTTAACTACAACACTATGAGACTATTCCTCATATACCCCTCCCCCACAATCTATGGTGAGACCATCTGTGGAAATCTTTAGCTTGAACCACAGGGGACATCTAGTGGTGAAGAAGAAGTACAGCAGGTCCATTGGAAACTTATATCTCCATGCGGTATTCACATGTTACTCAGGTGGGAGGGTAGTGAACACAGAGGGGACACTTTGGATGAAGAAAAGGATTATTTACACATCGATTTCTGACATTTATGGTGAAAGGATACATTTGGAACCACAAATCATTGACTTATTTTTATCTTCATTCTTATTTCTCATTACTATTGTTGCACATTTATCACAGAGTATTGGTAATTATAGCAGATATCTGTTTTCATATTATCGATATTTGGTTACATTTTATTTCTGATAGAACACCGGCAGCCAATACACCGCGGAGCACAACCAATGGGCTGTGTGATATCAGTATATATATATATATAGATCTGTATGAGATTGTACAGTGTGTGATATCAGTATATATATATATATATAGATCTGTATGAGATTGTACAGTGTGTGATATCAGTATATATATATATATATATAGATCTGTATGAGATTGTACGGTGTGTGATATCAGTATATATATATATATAGATCTGTATGAGATTGTACAGTGTGTGATATCAGTATATATATATATATATATATATATATATATATATATATATATATATATATATAGATCTGTATGAGATTGTACAGTGTGTGATATCAGTATATATATATATATATATATATATATATATATATATATAGATCTGTATGAGATTGTACAGTGTGTGATATCAGTATATATATATATATATATATATATAGATCTGTATGAGATTGTATGGTGTGTGATATCAGTATATATATATATAGATCTGTATGAGATTGTATGGTGTGTGATATCAGTATATATATATATATATAGATATAGATCTGTATGAGATTGTACAGTGTGTGATATCAGTATATATATATATATATATATAGATCTGTATGAGATTGTACGGTGTGTGATATCAGTATATATATATATATATATATATAGATCTCTGTGATGTCAGATAAGGGGCGGGGATTGAATTGGCTGCAGCTGATTGGCCAGAAATCTATTATCACTGAGACAGGAAGTGGGGTAAATCTTCCATTGGGGACACCGGTGTCACTTCCTGTCACCTTTTCCTTTCTTTAGCCAAACAAAACCAATCATAAGATGACATGACAGGACCCCGCCCACAATAAAAGGTCACCCCGCCCACTCACCTTAATGTCGGCTCTCCACCTGGATCCGCCCACAGCTGATGTCTCTTCCATTCCCTCCTAACCCCGCCTTCTACACCCAATCAGGATTTACATTTCATATCACTCCTTCCCCTTCACTGCCGTAAACCCCGCCCACTACACTTCATAGATGCCGAGATAATAGCCCTGCCTCTCCGATTCCGATTGGCTGAGCATAGGAGACCCCTCCCTATGGGTGTCATTTTCACTCCACAGGAATGACCCGGTGGGCGTGATCAGTGGATGGGGTGGGCGTGATCAGTGGATGGGAAAGGCGTGATCAGTGCATGGGATGGGCGTGATCAGTGGATGGGAAAGGCGTGATCTGTGGAGGGGATGGGCGTGATCAGTGGATGGGGTGGGCGTGACCAGCGCATGGACTGGGAGTTGGCTAAGCCAAGAATAAGCCGAGCGGCGAGGAGAGAACTCCTCCCCATGCGGTCACGTGGCTTCGTGCTGCCTGACATGTGACTCCTGAATGGAGTGACGTCAGAGCTAACGGTTAGTGGGCGTGGCCTGCACTGCATAAATAGCCGAGCGGGAGCGCAGAACACCAGTGTGAGGAGAGAGCAGCAGAAGAGAAGGACGGCTCAGACACAGCGCTCCGCTACCAGCCGGGGACAGACATTGTCCCAGCAATGTCCCGGTAAGAAGAACTACAACTCCCAGCATACACTGGGCTCCCAATCTACAATATTATAATTATATATATATATTATAATAATAATTTTGGGGAGTCCCAATCTCCAATATTATACAATGGAACTACAGCTCCCAGCATACACTGTAATAATGGGGTCCCAATCTGGAATATTATTCAATGGAACTACACATCCCAGCATGGATTTTCTGTAGATGTACTACAAATCCCAGCATGTTTGTGGTGCTTTCCCCAGACCCCACCTACCTACATCCATCTACAAAGGATGGTAATGCCTCTTCCCAGGCTCCCTGACCTACCTCACCTACCACCAAGGGCATGCTACCACCCTGGATGTGGCATGAGTGTGGGCAGTGAAGCTTCCCCCCAGGCTCCATCTGCCCTCACTCACCGACACCCAGGGTTGTGCTGATTTCCCCAAACTCCACCTACCTGTATCCACCTCCCACAAAGAATGGTAATGCCTCTTACAAGGCTCTGCTAGCCACACTCTACCACCAAGGGTGTCAATGCCTCTTCCCAGGCTCCCCTATCTACCACCATAGTCATACTACCACCCCAGATGTGGCGTGATTGTGGGCAGTGGGGCTTCCCCCTAGGCTCCATCTGCCCTCACTCACCAACACCCAGAGTTGGGCTGATTTCCCCAGATTCCACCTACCTGCGTCCATCTCCCGCAAAGGATGGCAATGCATCTTACAAGGCTCTGCTAGCCATGCTGTACCACCAAGGGTGTCAATGCCTCTTCCCAGGCTCCCCTTCCTACCTCACCTTCCACCAAGGGCATGCTACCACCCCGGATGTGGCATGAGTGTGGGCAGTGGAGCTTCCCCCCAGGCTCCATCTGCCCTCACTCACCAACACCCAGGGTTGTGCTGCTTTCCCCCAGACCCCACCTACCTGTATCCACCTCCCACAAAGGATGGTAATGCCTCTTACAAGGATCTGCTAGCCACACTCTACCACCAAGGGTGACAATGCCTCTTCCCAGGCTCCCCTATCTACCACCATAATCATGCTACCACCCCAGATGTGGCCTGAGTGTGGGCAGTGGAGCTTCCCCCCAGGCTCCATCTGCCCTCACTCACCGACACCCAGGGTTGTGCTGCTTTCACCAGACTCCACCTACCTGTATCCACCTCCCACAAAGGATGGTAATGCCTCTTACAAGGCTCTGCTAGCCACACTCTACCACCAAGGGTGTAAATGCCTCTTCCCCGGCTCCCCTATCTACCACCATAGTCATACTACCACCCCAGATGTGGCGTGAGTGTGGGCAGTGGAGCTTCCCCCCAGGCTCCATCTGCCCTCACTCACCAACACCCAGGGTTGTGCTGATTTCCCCAGACTCCACCTACCTGTATCTATCCCCCACAAAGGATGGTAATGCCTCTTACAAGGCTTTGCTAGCCGCACTCTACCACCAAGGGTGTCAATGCCTCTTCCCAGGCTCCCCTATCTACCACCATAGTCATGCTACCACCTCAGATGTGTGGGCAGTGGAGCTTCCCCCCAGGCTCCATCTGCCCTCACTCACCAACACCCAGGGTTGTGCTGCTTTCCCCAGACCCCACCTACCTGTATCCACCTCCCACAAAGGATGGTAATGCCTCTTACAAGGCTCTGCTAGCCGCACTCTACCACCAAGGGTGTCAATGCCTCTTCCCAGGCTCCCCTATCTACCACCATAGTCATGCTACCACCTCAGATGTGTGGGCAGTGGAGCTTCCCCCCAGGCTCCATCTGCCCTCACTCACCAACACCCAGGGTTGTGCTGCTTTCCCCAGACCCCACCTACCTGCGTCCATCTCCCACAAAGGATTGTATTGCCTCTTCCCAGGCTCTGCTAGCCACACTCTACCACCAAGGGTGACAATGCCTCTTCCCAGGCTCCCCTTCCTACCTCACCTACCACCAAGGGCATGCTACCACCCTGGGTGTGGCGTGAGTGTGGGCAGTGGAGCTTCCCCCCAGGCTCCATCTGCCCTCACTCACCAACACCCAGGGTTGTGCTGCTTTCCCCAGACCCCACCTACCTGTATCCACCTCCCACAAAGGATGGTAATGCCTCTTACAAGGCTCTGCTAGCCGCACTCTACCACCAAGGGTGTCAATGCCTCTTCCCAGGCTCCCCTATCAACCACCATAGTCATGCTACCACCTCAGATGTGTGGGCAGTGGAGCTTCCCCCCAGGCTCCATCTGCCCTCACTCACCAACACCCAGGGTTGTGCTGCTTTCCCCAGACCCCACCTACCTGTATCCACCTCCCACAAAGGATGGTAATGCCTCTTACAAGGCTCTGCTAGCCACACTCTACCACCAAGGGTGTCAATGCCTCTTCCCAGGCTCCCCTATCTACCACCATAGTCATGCTACCACCTCAGATGTGTGGGCAGTGGAGCTTCCCCCCAGGCTCCATCTGCCCTCACTCACCAACACCCAGGGTTGTGCTGCTTTCCCCAGACCCCACCTACCTGCGTCCATCTCCCACAAAGGATTGTATTGCCTCTTCCCAGGCTCTGCTAGCCACACTCTACCACCAAGGGTGACAATGCCTCTTCCCAGGCTCCCCTTCCTACCTCACCTACCACCAAGGGCATGCTACCACCCTGGGTGTGGCGTGAGTGTGGGCAGTGGAGCTTCCCCCCAGGCTCCATCTGCCCTCACTCACCAACACCCAGGGTTGTGCTGATTTCCCCAGACTCCACCTACCTGTATCTATCCCCCACAAAGGATGGTAATGCCTCTTACAAGGCTCTGCTAGCCGCACTCTACCACCAAGGGTGACAATGCCTCTTCCCAGGCTCCCCTATCTACCACCATAGTCATGCTACCACCTCAGATGTGTGGGCAGTGGAGCTTCCCCCCAGGCTCCATCTGCCCTCAATCACCAACACCCAGGGTTGTGCTGATTTCCCCAGACCCCACTAGAGATGTGCCGGTTTTCGGTAATTGGATTTATCGCGGTATTGTTATTGTATTCTTATCTGCTCTCCAAGTCTGACTTTTGCATTGATACATTTCAGTGAGCTGGATGACTCATTCACTCAGCCAATAGCAACAGCTCTGGTAATATGATCCTAGATTGAGAGCTTAGCTCCTCCCTGTAACCAATCAGACGGCTCCCAGCACACACCCCATGCTTCTTCCAGGGCTCAGACAGAAATACTGCCTAATACAAGCAAGGATAGATGGATAGAATGATGGATAGAATAAGATGGAGATAGAATAAGATAGATAGAATAAGATAGATAGAATAAGATATATAAGATAGATAGCATAAGTTAGATATAGAATAAGTTAGATATAGAATAAGTTAGATATAGAATAAGTTAGATATAGAATAAGTTAGATATAGAATAAGATAAATATATAGATAGATAAATAGGTAGAATAAGATGGATAGAATAAGATGGATAGAATGATGGATAGAATATGATGGATAGATGTGAGCCAGGCATAAAGTAATAGTAAAGTAATTTATAAATAAAAGCCCCGGTCCTCCTGTAGATTTAACCACTTCTGGACCGCAATGATTTGCCCCCTTAATGACCAGGTCATTGGATCGGAGCTGAGCGCCAGGACCAGTCATCACCAGGTAGACCAGACACTGCTTGATGGCTTATATTAGGCCTGGTTCACAGAGTCTGTACTGGCTGAATATATAATAATGTGCAAAAGTCAACCAAAGTCCCTAAATTCAGCAATGAAATTCAAGTGAGGTAGAAATTGAATAATTTAAATTTAATTATTGAATACCGTGATAATACCGTATACCGTGGCAAAACCTTAATCAATTAATTACAGCATGAAAATCTGATACCGTCAATAGCCTAGACCCCACCTACCTGCATCCATCTCCCACAAAGAATGGTAATGCCTCTTACAAGGCTCTGCTAGCCACACTCTACCACCAAGGGTGACAATGCCTCTTCCCAGGCTCCCTACCACCAAGGGCATGCTATCACCCTGGATGTGGCGTGAGTGTGGGCAGTGGGGCTTCCCCCCAGGCTCCATCTGCCCTCACTCACCAACACCCAGAGTGGTGGTGCTTTCCCCAGACCCCACCTACCTGCATCCATCTCCCACAAAGAATGGTAATGCCTCTTCCCAGGCACTGCTAGCCGCACTCTACCACCAAAAGTGGCAATGCCTCTTCCCAGGGTCCCTACCTACCACCAAGGGTGCCAGTGCCTTTTCTCAGGCTCCCCTACTTACCTCACCTACCACCAAAGGCATGCTACCAACTTGGCTGTGGTGTGAGTGGGCAGTGAGGCTTCCCCCCAGGCTCCATCTGCCCTCACTCACCAACACCCAGGGTTGTGGTGGTAATGCTGCCTCCCAAGCTCTGCTAGCCACACTATACCACCAGAAGTGGCAATGCCTCTTCCCAGGCACCCCCTACCTCCCCACACCTACCACCAAGGGTGCCAATGCCTCTTTCCAGGCTCACCTACCACCAAGGGCATGCTACCACCCTGGATGTGTCGTGAGTGTGGGCGGTGAAGCTTCCCCCCAGGCTCCATCTCCCCTCACTCACCAACACCCAGGGTTGTGCTGATTTCCCCAGACCCCACCTACCTGCATCCATCTCCCACAAATGTGTTTTTCTATAACCCCTAAGGAGGGAGGGTAGGCTGGGCTATGTAGAGATTGCTGGGATCTGTAGTTCCTCCATAGAAAAAAACATGCTGGCATATGTAGTCCTTTAGTAACCTACTCCACACTGGGACCCATTACTTGCAGTGTATGCTGAGAGTTGTACTTCCTCAGGGACACACAGACCTGCCGGCTGCAGTACGGACAATGACTGTACCAGGCTCTGGAGAATAGTGCTGTGTGTGTGGGGAGATCTTCCCTCCTCTCCGCACACTGATACCCCCCCCCTTATCTCCCACCAAGGGTGGCAGTGCCTCTTTCCAGGCTCCCCTACCCTCACCTGCCACCACGGGGCTGCTTGGGCCCCACGCTCCATCTGCCCACCCAGCACCACACCCAGTGTGGTGGTGCTCCCCCAAGTCCCAGCTACCTGACTGGCTACTAACGTTTATAGGTAAAGTTGATCCAGGGAATAGCCGATTGCCTCTTGGGGGATCAGGAAGGAATTTTTGCCCCTGCTAGAGCAAATTTGATTGTGCTTTGCAGGGGTCTTTCGCCTTCCTCTGGATCAATTGTGGGTACCTCTCCCGGACCTCACCTACCTAAATTCATCTTCCACCAAGGGTGGCAGTGCCTCTTCCCAGGCTCTGCTACCCTCCTCACCTACCACCACGGGGCTGCTTGGGCCCCACGCTCCATCTGCCCACCCAGCACCACACCCAGTGTAGTGGTGCTCCCCCAAGTCCCAGTTACCTGACTGGCTACTAACATTTATAGGTAAAGTTGATCCAGGGAATAGCCGATTGCCTCTCGGGGGATCAGGAAGGAATTTATTTCCCCCTGCTAGAGCAAATTTGATTGTGCTTTGCAGGGTTTTACGCCTTCCTCTGGATCAACTGTGGGGACCTCTCCCGGACCTCACCTACCTAAATTAATCTTCAACCAAGGGTGGCAGTGCCTCTTCCCAGGCTCCGCTACCCTCCTTACCTACCACCACGGGGCTGCTTGGGCCCCACGCTCCATCTGCCCACCCAGCACCACACCCAGTGTAGTGGTGCTCCCCCAAGTCCCAGCTACCTGACTGGCTACTAACATTTATAGGTAAAGTTGATCCAGGGAATAGCCGATTGCCTCTCGGGGGATCAGGAAGGAATTTATCCCCCTGCTAGAGCAAATTTGATTGTGCTTTGCAGGGGTTTTTCGCCTTCCTCTGGATCAACTGTGGGTACCTCTCCCGGACCTCACCTACCTAAATTCATCTTCCACCAAGGGTGGCAGTGCCTCTTTCCAGGCTCCGCTACCCTCCTTACCTACCACCACGGGGCTGCTTGTGCCCCACGCTCCATCTGCCCACCCAGCACCACACCCAGTGTAGTGGTGCTCCCCCAAGTCCCAGCTACCTGACTGGCTACTAACATTTATAGGTAAAGTTGATCCAGGGAATAGCCGATTGCCTCTCGGGGGATCAGGAAGGAATTTTTTTCCCCCTGCTAGAGCAAATTTGATTGTGCTTTGCAGGGTTTTACGCCTTCCTCTGGATCAACTGTGTGTACCTCTCCCGGACCTCACCTACCTAAATTAATCTTCAACCAAGGGTGGCAGTGCCTCTTCCCAGGCTCCGCTACCCTCCTTACCTACCACCACGGGGCTGCTTGGGCCCCACACTCCATCTGCCCACCCAGCACCACACCCAGTGTAGTGGTGCTCCCCCAAGTCCCAGCTACCTGACTGGCTACTAACGTTTATAGGTAAAGTTGATCCTGGGAATAGCTGATTGCCTCTTGGGGGATCAGGAAGGAATTTTTGCCCCTGCTAGAGCAAATTTGATTGTGCTTTGCAGGGGTTTTTCGCCTTCCTTTGGATCAACTGTGGGTACCTCTCCCGCACCTCACCTACCTAATTTCATCTTCCACCAAGGGTGGCAGTGCCTCTTTCCAGGCTTCGCTACCCTCCTTACCTACCACCACGGGGCTGCTTGGGCCCCACGCTCCATCTGCCCACCCAGCACCACACCCAGTGTGGTGGTGCTCCCCCAAGTCCCAGTTACGTGACTGGCTACTAACATTTATAGGTAAAGTTGATCCAGGGAATAGCCGATTGCCTCTCGGGGGATCAGGAAGGAATTTTTCCCCCTGCTAGAGCAAATTTGATTGTGCTTTGCAGGGGTTTTTCGCCTTCCTCTGGATCAACTGTGGGTACCTCTCCCAGACCTCACCTACCTAAATTCATCTTCCACCAAGGGTGGCAGTGCCTCTTTCCAGGCTTCGCTACCCTCCTTACCTACCACCACGGGGCTGCTTGTGCCCCACGCTCCATCTGCCCACCCAGCACCACACCCAGTGTGGTGGTGCTCCCCCAAGTCCCAGCTACATGACTGGCTACTAACGTTTATAGGTAAAGTTGATTCAGGGAATAGCCGATTGCCTCTCGGGGGATCAGGAAGGAATTTTTGCCCCTGCTAGAGCATATTTGATTGTGCTTTGCAGGGGTTTTTCGCCTTCCTCTGGATCAACTGTGGGTATCTCTCCTGGACCTCACCTACCTAAATTCGTCTTCCACCAAGGGTGGCAGTGCCTCTTTCCAGGCTCCGCTACCCTCCTCACCTACCACCACGGGGCTGCTTGGGCCCCACGCTCCATCTGCGCACCGAGCACCACACCCAGTGTGGTGGTGCTCCCCCAAGTCCCAGCTACCTGACAGGCTACTAACATTTATAGGTAAAGTTGATCCAGGGAATAGCCGATTGCCTCTCGGGGGATCAGGAAGGAATTTTTGCCCCTGTTAGAGCAAATTTGATTGTGCTTTGCAGGGGTTTTTCGCCTTCCTCTGGATCAACTGTGGGTACCTCTCCCGGACCACACATACCTAAATTCTTCCACCAAGGGTGGCAGTGCCTCTTCCCAGGCTCCGCTACCCTCCTTACATACCACCACGGGCTGCTTGGGCCCCACGCTCCATCTGCCCACCCAGCACCACACCCAATGTGGTGGTGCTCCCCCAAGTCCCAGCTACCTGACTGGCTATTAACATTTATAGGTAAAGTTGATCCAGGGAATAGCCGATTGCCTCTCGGGGGATCAGGAAGGAATTTTTGCCCCTGCTAGAGCAAATTTGATTGTGCTTTGCAGGGGTTTTTCGCCTTCCTCTGGATCAACTGTGGGTACCTCTCCCGGACCTCACCTACCTAAATTCATCTTCCACCAAGGGTGGCAGTGCCTCTTTCCAGGCTCCGCTGCCCCTCTTACCTACCACCACGGGGCAACTTGGGCCCCACGCTCCATCTGCCCACCCAGCACCACTCCCAGTGTGGTGGTGCTCCCCCAAGTCCCAGCTACCTGACTGGCTACTAACGTTTATAGGTAAAGTTGATTCAGGGAATAGCCGATTGCCTCTCGGGGGATCAGGAAGGAATTTTTGCCCCTGCTAGAGCAAATTTGATTGTGCTTTGCAGGGGTTTTTCGCCTTCCTCCGGATCAACTGTGGGTACCTCTCCTGGACCTCACCTACCTAAATTCATCTTCCACCAAGGGTGGCAGTGCCTCTTTCCAGGCTCCGCTACCCTCCTCACCTACCACCACGGGGCTGCTTGGGCCCCACGCTCCATCTGCCCACCCAGCACCACACCCAGTGTGGTGGTGCTCCCCCAAGTCTCAGCTACCTGACAGGCTACTAACATTTATAGGTAAAGTTGATCCAGAGAATAGCCGATTGCCTCTCGGCGGATCAGGAAGGAATTTATCCCCCTGCTAGAGCAAATTTGATTGTGCTTTGCAGGGGTTTTACGCCTTCCTCTGGATCAACTGTGGGTACCTCTCCCTGACCTCACCTACCTAAATTCATCTTCAACCAAGGGTGGCAGTGCCTCTTCCCAGGCTCCGCTGCCCTCCTTACCTACCACCACGGGGCTGCTTGGGCCCCACGCTCCATCTGCCCACCCAGCACCACACCCAGTGTGGTGGTGCTCCCCCAAGTCCCAGCTACCTGACTGGCTACTAACGTTTATAGGTAAAGTTGATTCAGGGAATAGCCGATTGCCTCTCGGGGGATCAGGAAGAAATTTTTCCCCTTGCTAGAGCAAATTTGATTGTGCTTTGCAGGGGTTTTTCGCCTTCCTCTGGATCAACTGTGGGTACCTCTCCCGGACCACACGTACCTAAATTAATCTTCCACCAAGGGTGGCAGTGCCTCTTTCCTGGCTCCGCTACCCTCCTTACCTACCACCACGGGGCTGCTTGGGCCCCACGCTCCATCTGTCCACCCAGCACCACACCCAGTGTGGTGGTGCTCCCCCAAGTCCCAGCTACCTGACTGGCTATTAACATTTATAGGTAAAGTTGATCCAGGGAATAGCCGATTGCCTCTCGGGGGATCAGGAAGGAATTTATCCCCCTGCTAGAGCAAATTTGATTGTGCTTTGCAGGGGTTTTTCGCCTTCCTCTGGATCAACTGTGGGTACCTCTCCCGGACCTCACCTACCTAAATTAATCTTCCACCAAGGGTGGCAGTGCCTCTTTCCAGGCTCCGCTACCCTCCTTACCTACCACCACGGGGCTGCTTGGGCCCCAGGCTCCATCTGCCCACCCAGCACCACACCCAGTGTGGTGGTGCTCCCCCAAGTCCCAGCTACCTGACTGGCTACTTACATTTATAGGTAAAGTTGATCCAGGAATAGCCGATTGCCTCTCGGGGGATCAGGAAGGAATTTTTGCCCCTGCTAGAGCAAATTTGATTGTGCTTTGCAGGGGTTTTTCGCCTTCCTCTGGATCAACTGTGGGTACCTCTCCCGGACCTCACCTACCTAAATTCATCTTCCACCAAGGGTGGCAGTGCCTCTTTCCAGGCTCCGCTACCCTCCTTACCTACCACCACGGGGCTGCTTGGGCCCCACGCTCCATCTGCCCACCCAGCACCACACCCAGTGTGGTGATGCTCCCCCAAGTCCCAGCTACCTGACTGGCTACTAACATTTATAGGTAAAGTTGATCCAGGGAATAGCCGATTGCCTCTTGGGGGATCAGGAAGGAATTTTTGCCCCTGCTAGAGCAAATTTGATTGTGCTTTGCAAGGGTTTTTCGCCTTCCTCTGGATCAACTGTGGGTACCTCTCCCGGACCTCACCTACCTAAATTCATCTTTCACCAAGGGTGGCAGTGCCTCTTTCCAGGCTTCGCTACCCTCCTTACCTACCACCACGGGGCTTCTTGGGCCCCACGCTCCATCTGCCCACCCAGCACCACACCCAGTGTGGTGGTGCTCCCCCAAGTCCCAGCTACCTGACTGGCTACTAACATTTATAGGTAAAGTTGATCCAGGGAATAGCCGATTGCCTCTCGGGGGATCAGGAAGGAATTTTCCCCCTGCTAGAGCAAATTTGATTGTGCTTTGCAGGGGTTTTTCGCCTTCCTCTGGATCAACTGTGGGTACCTCTCCCGGACCTCACATACCTAAATTAATCTTCCACCAAGGGTGGCAGTGCCTCTATCCTGGCTCCGCTACCCTCCTTACCTACCACCACGGGGCTGCTTGGGCCCCACGCTCCATCTGTCCACCCAGCACCACACCCAGTGTGGTGGTGCTCCCCCAAGTCCCAGCTACCTGACTGGCTATTAACATTTATAGGTAAAGTTGATCCAGGGAATAGCCGATTGCCTCTCGGGGGATCAGGAAGGAATTTGTCCCCCTGCTAGAGCAAATTTGATTGTGCTTTGCAGGGGTTTTTCGCCTTCCTCTGGATCAACTGTGGGTACCTCTCCCGGACCTCACCTACCTAAATTAATCTTCCACCAAGGGTGGCAGTGCCTCTTCCCAGGCTCCGCTACCCTCCCAACCTACCACCACGGGGCTTCTTGGGCCCCACGATCCATCTGCGCACCCAGCACCACACCCAATGTGGTGGTGCTCCCCCAAGTCCCAGCTACCTGACTGGCTACTAACATTTATAGGTAAAGTTGATCCAGGGAATAGCCGATTGCCTCTCGGGGGATCAGGAAGGATTTTTTGCCCCTGCTAGAGCAAATTTGATTGTGCTTTGCAGGGGTTTTTCGCCTTCCTCTGGATCAACTGTGGGTACCTCTCCCGGACCTCACCTACCTAAATTCATCTTCCACCAAGGGTGGCAGTGCCTCTTTCCAGGCCCTGCTACCCTCCTTACCTACCACCACGGGGCTGCTTGGGCCCTACGCTCCATCTGCCCACCCAGCACCACACCCAGTGTGGTGGTGCTCCCCCAAGTCCCAGCTACCTGACTGGCTACTAACATCTATAGGTAAAGTTGATCCAGGGATTAGCCGATTGCCTCTCGGGGGATCAGGAAGGAATTTTTCCCCCTGCTAGAGCAAATTTGATTGTTCTTTGCAGGGGTCTTTCGCCTTCCTCTGGATCAACTGTGGGTACCTCTCCCGGACCTCACCTACCTAAATTCATCTTCCACCAAGGGTGGCAGTGCCTCTTTCCAGGCTCCACTACCCTCCTCACCTACCACCACGGGGCTTCTTGGACCCCACGCTCCATCTGCCCACCCAGCACCACACCCAGTGTGGTGGTGCTCCCCCAAGTCCCAGCTACCTGACTGGCTACTAACATTTATAGGTAAAGTTGATCCAGGGAATAGCCGATTGCCTCTTGGGGGATCAGGAAGGAATTTTTGCCCCTGCTAGAGCAAATTTAATTGTGCTTTGCAGGGGTTTTTCGCCTTCCTCTGGATCAACTGTGGGTACCTCTCCCGCACCTCACCTACCTAAATTCATCTTCCACCAAGGGTGGCAGTGCCTCTTTCCAGGCTCCGCTACCCTCCTCACCTACCACCACGGGGCTGCTTGTGCCCCACGCTCCATCTGCCCACCCAGCACCACACCCAGTGTGGTGGTGCTCCCCCAAGTCCCAGCTACCTGACTGGCTACTAACATTTATAGGTAAATTTGATTCAGGGAATAGCCGATTGCCTCTCTGGGGATCAGGAAGGAATTTTTGCCCCTGCTAGAGCAAATTTGATTGTGCTTTGCAGGGGTTTTTCGCCTTCCTCTGGATCAACTGTGGGTACCTCTCCCGCACCTCACCTACCTAATTTCATCTTCCACCAAGGGTGGCAGTGCCTTTTTCCAGGCTCCGCTACCCTCCTCACCTACCACCACGGGGCTGCTTGGACCCCACGCTCCATCTGCGCACCCAGCACCACACCCAGTGTGGTGGTGCTCCCCCAAGTCCCAGCTACCTGACTGGCTATTAACATTTATAGGTAAAGTTGATCCAGGGAAGAGCCGATTGCCTCTCGGGGGATCAGGATGGAATTTTTCCCCCTGCTAGAGCAAATTTGATTGTGCTTTTCAGGGGGTTTTTCACCTTCCTCTGGATCAACTGTGGGTACCTCTCCCGGACCTCACCTACCTAAATTCATCTTCCACCAAGGGTGGCAGTGTCTCTTTCCAGGCTCCGCTACCCTCCTTACCTACCACCACGGGGCTTCTTGGGCCCCACGATTCATCTGCCCACCCAGCACCACACCCAATGTGGTGGTGCTCCCCCAAGTCCCAGCTACCTGACTGGCTACTAACATTTATAGGTAAAGTTGATCCAGGGAATAGCCGATTTCCTCTCGGGGGATCAGGAAGGAATTTTTGCCCCTGCTAGAGCAAATTTGATTGTGCTTTGCAGGGGTTTTTCACCTTCCTCTGGATCAACTGTGGGTACCTCTCCCGGACCTCACCTACCTAAATTCATCTTCCACCAAGGGTGGCAGTGCCTCTTTCCAGGCTTTGCTACCCTCCTTAACTACCACCACAGGGCTGCTTAGGCCCCACGCTCCATCTGCCCACCCAGCACCACACCCAGTGTGGTGGTGCTCCCCCAAGTCCCAGCTACCTGACTGGCTACTAACATTTATAGGTAAAGTTGATCCAGGAATAGCGGATTGCCTCTCGGGGGATCAGGAAGGAATTTTCCCCCTGCTAGAGCAAATTTGATTGTGCTTTGCAGGGGTTTTTCGCCTTCTTCTGGATCAACTGTGGGTACCTCTCCCGGACCACACATACCTAAATTCATCTTCCACCAAGGGTGGCATTGCCTCTTCCCAGGCTCCGCTACCTTCCTCACCTACCACCACGGGGCTGCTTGGGCCCCACGCTCCATCTGCCCACCCAGCACCACACCCAGTGTGGTGGTGCTCCACCAAGTCCCAGCTACCTGACTGGCTACTAACATTTATAGGTAAAGTTGATCCAGGAATAGCCGATTGCCTCTCGGGGGATCAGGAAGGAATTTTCCCCCTGCTAGAGCAAATTTGATTGTGCTTTGCAGGGGTTTTTCGCCTTCCTCTGGATCAACTGTGGGTACCTCTCCCGGACCTCACCTACCTAAACTCATCTTCCACCAAGGGTGGCAGTGCCTCTTCCCAGGCTCCGCTACCCTCCTCACCTACCACCACGGGGCTGCTTGGGCCCCACGCTCCATCTGCCCACCCAGCACCACACCCAGTGTGGTGGTGCTCCCCCAAGTCTCAGCTACCTGACAGGCTACTAACATTTATAGGTAAAGTTGATCCAGAGAATAGCCGATTGCCTCTCGGCGGATCAGGAAGGAATTTATCCCCCTGCTAGAGCAAATTTGATTGTGCTTTGCAGGGGTTTTACGCCTTCCTCTGGATCAACTGTGGGTACCTCTCCCTGACCTCACCTACCTAAATTCATCTTCAACCAAGGGTGGCAGTGCCTCTTCCCAGGCTCTGCTGCCCTCCTTACCTACCACCACGGGGCTGCTTGGGCCCCACGCTCCATCTGCCCACCCAGCACCACACCCAGTGTGGTGGTGCTCCCCCAAGTCCCAGCTACCTGACTGGCTACTAACGTTTATAGGTAAAGTTGATTCAGGGAATAGCCGATTGCCTCTCGGGGGATCAGGAAGGAATTTTTCCCCTTGCTAGAGCAAATTTGATTGTGCTTTGCAGGGGTTTTTCGCCTTCCTCTGGATCAACTGTGGGTACCTCTCCCGGACCACACGTACCTAAATTAATCTTCCACCAAGGGTGGCAGTGCCTCTTTCCTGGCTCCGCTACCCTCCTTACCTACCACCACGGGGCTGCTTGGGCCCCACGCTCCATTTGTCCACCCAGCACCACACCCAGTGTGGTGGTGCTCCCCCAAGTCCCAGCTACCTGACTGGCTATTAACATTTATAGGTAAAGTTGATCCAGGGAATAGCCGATTGCCTCTCGGGGGATCAGGAAGGAATTTATCCCCCTGCTAGAGCAAATTTGATTGTGCTTTGCAGGGGTTTTTCGCCTTCCTCTGGATCAACTGTGGGTACCTCTCCCGGACCTCACCTACCTAAATTAATCTTCCACCAAGGGTGGCAGTGCCTCTTTCCAGGCTCCGCTACCCTCCTTACCTACCACCACGGGGCTGCTTGGGCCCCAGGCTCCATCTGCCCACCCAGCACCACACCCAGTGTGGTGGTGCTCCCCCAAGTCCCAGCTACCTGACTGGCTACTTACATTTATAGGTAAAGTTGATCCAGGAATAGCCGATTGCCTCTCGGGGGATCAGGAAGGAATTTTTGCCCCTGCTAGAGCAAATTTGATTGTGCTTTGCAGGGGTTTTTCGCCTTCCTCTGGATCAACTGTGGGTACCTCTCCCGGACCTCACCTACCTAAATTCATCTTCCACCAAGGGTGGCAGTGCCTCTTTCCAGGCTCCGCTACCCTCCTTACCTACCACCACGGGGCTGCTTGGGCCCCACGCTCCATCTGCCCACCCAGCACCACACCCAGTGTGGTGATGCTCCCCCAAGTCCCAGCTACCTGACTGGCTACTAACATTTATAGGTAAAGTTGATCCAGGGAATAGCCGATTGCCTCTTGGGGGATCAGGAAGGAATTTTTGCCCCTGCTAGAGCAAATTTGATTGTGCTTTGCAAGGGTTTTTCGCCTTCCTCTGGATCAACTGTGGGTACCTCTCCCGGACCTCACCTACCTAAATTCATCTTTCACCAAGGGTGGCAGTGCCTCTTTCCAGGCTTCGCTACCCTCCTTACCTACCACCACGGGGCTTCTTGGGCCCCACGCTCCATCTGTCCACCCAGCACTACACCCAGTGTGGTGGTGCTCCACCAAGTCCCAGCTCCCTGACTGACTATTAACATTTATAGGTAAAGTTGATTCAGGGAATAGCCGATTGCCTCTTGGGGGATCAGGAAGGAATTTTTGCCCCTGCTAGAGCAAATTTGATTGTGCTTTGCAGGGGTTTTTCGCCTTCCTCTGGATCAACTGTGGGTACCTCTCCCGGACCACACATACCTAAATTAATCTTCAACCAAGGGTGGCAGTGCCTCTTTCCAGGCTCCGCTACCCTCCTTACCTACCACCACGGGGCTGCTTGGGCCCCACGCTCCATCTGCCCACCCAGCACCACACCCAGTGTGGTGGTGCTCCCCCAAGTCCCAGCTACCTGACTGGCTATTAACATTTATAGGTAAAGTTGATCCAGGGAATAGCCGATTGCCTCTTGGGGGATCAGGAAGGAATTTTTGCCCCTGCTAGAGCAAATTTGATTGTGCTTTGCAGGGGTTTTTCGCCTTCCTCTGGATCAACTGTGGGTACCTCTCCCGCACCTCACCTACCTAATTTCATCTTCCACTAAGGGTGGCAGTGCCTCTTTCCAGGCTCCACTACCCTCCTCACCTACCACCACGGGGCTGCTTGGGCCCCACGCTCCATCTGCCCACCCAGCACCACACCCAGTGTGGTGGTGCTCCCCCAAGTCCCAGCTACCTGACTGGCTACTAACATTTATAGGTAAAGTTGATCCAGGGAATAGCCGATTGCCTCTCGGGGGATCAGGAAGGAATTTTCCCCCTGCTAGAGCAAATTTGATTGTGCTTTGCAGGGGTTTTTCGCCTTCCTCTGGATCAACTGTGGGTACCTCTCCCGGACCTCACATACCTAAATTAATCTTCCACCAAGGGTGGCAGTGCCTCTATCCTGGCTCCGCTACCCTCCTTACCTACCACCACGGGGCTGCTTGGGCCCCACGCTCCATCTGTCCACCCAGCACCACACCCAGTGTGGTGGTGCTCCCCCAAGTCCCAGCTACCTGACTGGCTACTAACATCTATAGGTAAAGTTGATCCAGGGATTAGCCGATTGCCTCTCGGGGGATCAGGAAGGAATTTTTCCCCCTGCTAGAGCAAATTTGATTGTTCTTTGCAGGGGTCTTTCGCCTTCCTCTGGATCAACTGTGGGTACCTCTCCCGGACCTCACCTACCTAAATTAATCTTCCACCAAGGGTGGCAGTGCCTCTTCCCAGGCTCCGCTACCCTCCCAACCTACCACCACGGGGCTTCTTGGGCCCCACGATCCATCTGCGCACCCAGCACCACACCCAATGTGGTGGTGCTCCCCCAAGTCCCAGCTACCTGACTGGCTACTAACATTTATAGGTAAAGTTGATCCAGGGAATAGCCGATTGCCTCTCGGGGGATCAGGAAGGATTTTTTGCCCCTGCTAGAGCAAATTTGATTGTGCTTTGCAGGGGTTTTTCGCCTTCCTCTGGATCAACTGTGGGTACCTCTCCCGGACCTCACCTACCTAAATTCATCTTCCACCAAGGGTGGCAGTGCCTCTTTCCAGGCTCCGCTACCCTCCTTACCTACCACCACGGGGCTGCTTGGGCCCTACGCTCCATCTGCCCACCCAGCACCACACCCAGTGTGGTGGTGCTCCCCCAAGTCCCAGCTACCTGACTGGCTACTAACATCTATAGGTAAAGTTGATCCAGGGATTAGCCGATTGCCTCTCGGGGGATCAGGAAGGAATTTTTCCCCCTGCTAGAGCAAATTTGATTGTTCTTTGCAGGGGTCTTTCGCCTTCCTCTGGATCAACTGTGGGTACCTCTCCCGGACCTCACCTACCTAAATTCATCTTCCACCAAGGGTGGCAGTGCCTCTTTCCAGGCTCCACTACCCTCCTCACCTACCACCACGGGGCTTCTTGGACCCCACGCTCCATCTGCCCACCCAGCACCACACCCAGTGTGGTGGTGCTCCCCCAAGTCCCAGCTACCTGACTGGCTACTAACATTTATAGGTAAAGTTGATCCAGGGAATAGCCGATTGCCTCTTGGGGGATCAGGAAGGAATTTTTGCCCCTGCTAGAGCAAATTTAATTGTGCTTTGCAGGGGTTTTTCGCCTTCCTCTGGATCAACTGTGGGTACCTCTCCCGCACCTCACCTACCTAAATTCATCTTCCACCAAGGGTGGCAGTGCCTCTTTCCAGGCTCCGCTACCCTCCTCACCTACCACCACGGGGCTGCTTGTGCCCCACGCTCCATCTGCCCACCCAGCACCACACCCAGTGTGGTGGTGCTCCCCCAAGTCCCAGCTACCTGACTGGCTACTAACATTTATAGGTAAATTTGATTCAGGGAATAGCCGATTGCCTCTCTGGGGATCAGGAAGGAATTTTTGCCCCTGCTAGAGCAAATTTGATTGTGCTTTGCAGGGGTTTTTCGCCTTCCTCTGGATCAACTGTGGGTACCTCTCCCGCACCTCACCTACCTAATTTCATCTTCCACCAAGGGTGGCAGTGCCTTTTTCCAGGCTCCGCTACCCTCCTCACCTACCACCACGGGGCTGCTTGGACCCCACGCTCCATCTGCGCACCCAGCACCACACCCAGTGTGGTGGTGCTCCCCCAAGTCCCAGCTACCTGACTGGCTATTAACATTTATAGGTAAAGTTGATCCAGGGAAGAGCCGATTGCCTCTCGGGGGATCAGGATGGAATTTTTCCCCCTGCTAGAGCAAATTTGATTGTGCTTTTCAGGGGGTTTTTCACCTTCCTCTGGATCAACTGTGGGTACCTCTCCCGGACCTCACCTACCTAAATTCATCTTCCACCAAGGGTGGCAGTGTCTCTTTCCAGGCTCCGCTACCCTCCTTACCTACCACCACGGGGCTTCTTGGGCCCCACGATTCATCTGCCCACCCAGCACCACACCCAATGTGGTGGTGCTCCCCCAAGTCCCAGCTACCTGACTGGCTACCAACATTTATAGGTAAAGTTGATCCAGGGAATAGCCGATTTCCTCTCGGGGGATCAGGAAGGAATTTTTGCCCCTGCTAGAGCAAATTTGATTGTGCTTTGCAGGGGTTTTTCACCTTCCTCTGGATCAACTGTGGGTACCTCTCCCGGACCTCACCTACCTAAATTCATCTTCCACCAAGGGTGGCAGTGCCTCTTTCCAGGCTTTGCTACCCTCCTTAACTACCACCACAGGGCTGCTTAGGCCCCACGCTCCATCTGCCCACCCAGCACCACACCCAGTGTGGTGGTGCTCCCCCAAGTCCCAGCTACCTGACTGGCTACTAACATTTATAGGTAAAGTTGATCCAGGAATAGCCGATTGCCTCTCGGGGGATCAGGAAGGAATTTTCCCCCTGCTAGAGCAAATTTGATTGTGCTTTGCAGGGGTTTTTCGCCTTCTTCTGGATCAACTGTGGGTACCTCTCCCGGACCACACATACCTAAATTCATCTTCCACCAAGGGTGGCATTGCCTCTTCCCAGGCTCCGCTACCTTCCTCACCTACCACCACGGGGCTGCTTGGGCCCCACGCTCCATCTGCCCACCCAGCACCACACCCAGTGTGGTGGTGCTCCACCAAGTCCCAGCTACCTGACTGGCTACTAACATTTATAGGTAAAGTTGATCCAGGAATAGCCGATTGCCTCTCGGGGGATCAGGAAGGAATTTTCCCCCTGCTAGAGCAAATTTGATTGTGCTTTGCAGGGGTTTTTCGCCTTCCTCTGGATCAACTGTGGGTACCTCTCCCGGACCTCACCTACCTAAACTCATCTTCCACCAAGGGTGGCAGTGCCTCTTCCCAGGCTCCGCTACCCTCCTCACCTACCACCACGGGGCTGCTTGGGCCCCACGCTCCATCTGCCCACCCAGCACCACACCCAATGTGGTGGTGCTCCCTCAAGTCCCAGCTACCTGACTGGCTACTAACATTTATAGGTAAAGTTGATCCAGGGAATAGCCGATTGCCTCTCGGGGGATCAGGAAGGAATTTTTGCCTTGCTAGAGCAAATTTGATTGTGCTTTGCAGGGGTTTTTCACCTTCCTCTGGATCAACTGTGGGTACCTCTCCCGGACCTCACCTACCTAAATTCATCTTCCTCCAAGGGTGGAAGTGCCTCTTTCCAGGCTCCGCTACCCTCCTTACCTACCACCACGGGGCTTTTTGGGCCCCACGCTCCATCTGCCTACCCAGCACCACACCCAGTGTGGTGGTGCTCCCCCAAGTCCCAGCTACCTGACTGGCTATTAACATTTATAGGTAAAGTTGATCCAGGGAATAGCCGATTGCCTCTCGGGGGATCAGGAAGGAATTTTTCCCCCTGCTAGAGCAAATTTGATTGTTCTTTGCAGGGGTTTTTCGCCTTCCTCTGGATTAACTGTGGGTTCCTCTCCTGGACCTCACCTACCTAAATTCATCTTCCACCAAGGGTGGCAGTGCCTCTTTTCAGGCTCCGCTGCCCTCCTTACCTACCACCACTGGGCTGCTTGGGCCCCACGCTCCATCTGCCCACCCAGCACCACACCCAGTGTGGTGGTGCTCTCCCAAGTCCCAGCTACCTGACTGGCTATTAACATTTATAGGTAAAGTTGATCCAGGGAATAGCCGATTGCCTCTCGGGGGATCAGGAAGGAATTTGTCCCCCTGCTAGAGCAAATTTGATTGTGCTTTGCAGGGGTTTTTCGCCTTCCTCTGGATCAACTGTGGGTACCTCTCCCGGACCTCACCTACCTAAATTAATCTTCCACCAAGGGTGGCAGTGCCTCTTCCCAGGCTCCGCTACCCTCCCAACCTACCACCACGGGGCTTCTTGGGCCCCACGATCCATCTGCGCACCCAGCACCACACCCAATGTGGTGGTGCTCCCCCAAGTCCCAGCTACCTGACTGGCTACTAACATTTATAGGTAAAGTTGATCCAGGGAATAGCCGATTGCCTCTCGGGGGATCAGGAAGGATTTTTTGCCCCTGCTAGAGCAAATTTGATTGTGCTTTGCAGGGGTTTTTCGCCTTCCTCTGGATCAACTGTGGGTACCTCTCCCGGACCTCACCTACCTAAATTCATCTTCCACCAAGGGTGGCAGTGCCTCTTTCCAGGCTCCGCTACCCTCCTTACCTACCACCACGGGGCTGCTTGGGCCCTACGCTCCATCTGCCCACCCAGCACCACACCCAGTGTGGTGGTGCTCCCCCAAGTCCCAGCTACCTGACTGGCTACTAACATCTATAGGTAAAGTTGATCCAGGGATTAGCCGATTGCCTCTCGGGGGATCAGGAAGGAATTTTTCCCCCTGCTAGAGCAAATTTGATTGTTCTTTGCAGGGGTCTTTCGCCTTCCTCTGGATCAACTGTGGGTACCTCTCCCGGACCTCACCTACCTAAATTCATCTTCCACCAAGGGTGGCAGTGCCTCTTTCCAGGCTCCACTACCCTCCTCACCTACCACCACGGGGCTTCTTGGACCCCACGCTCCATCTGCCCACCCAGCACCACACCCAGTGTGGTGGTGCTCCCCCAAGTCCCAGCTACCTGACTGGCTACTAACATTTATAGGTAAAGTTGATCCAGGGAATAGCCGATTGCCTCTTGGGGGATCAGGAAGGAATTTTTGCCCCTGCTAGAGCAAATTTAATTGTGCTTTGCAGGGGTTTTTCGCCTTCCTCTGGATCAACTGTGGGTACCTCTCCCGCACCTCACCTACCTAAATTCATCTTCCACCAAGGGTGGCAGTGCCTCTTTCCAGGCTCCGCTACCCTCCTCACCTACCACCACGGGGCTGCTTGTGCCCCACGCTCCATCTGCCCACCCAGCACCACACCCAGTGTGGTGGTGCTCCCCCAAGTCCCAGCTACCTGACTGGCTACTAACATTTATAGGTAAATTTGATTCAGGGAATAGCCGATTGCCTCTCTGGGGATCAGGAAGGAATTTTTGCCCCTGCTAGAGCAAATTTGATTGTGCTTTGCAGGGGTTTTTCGCCTTCCTCTGGATCAACTGTGGGTACCTCTCCCGCACCTCACCTACCTAATTTCATCTTCCACCAAGGGTGGCAGTGCCTTTTTCCAGGCTCCGCTACCCTCCTCACCTACCACCACGGGGCTGCTTGGACCCCACGCTCCATCTGCGCACCCAGCACCACACCCAGTGTGGTGGTGCTCCCCCAAGTCCCAGCTACCTGACTGGCTATTAACATTTATAGGTAAAGTTGATCCAGGGAAGAGCCGATTGCCTCTCGGGGGATCAGGATGGAATTTTTCCCCCTGCTAGAGCAAATTTGATTGTGCTTTTCAGGGGGTTTTTCACCTTCCTCTGGATCAACTGTGGGTACCTCTCCCGGACCTCACCTACCTAAATTCATCTTCCACCAAGGGTGGCAGTGTCTCTTTCCAGGCTCCGCTACCCTCCTTACCTACCACCACGGGGCTTCTTGGGCCCCACGATTCATCTGCCCACCCAGCACCACACCCAATGTGGTGGTGCTCCCCCAAGTCCCAGCTACCTGACTGGCTACTAACATTTATAGGTAAAGTTGATCCAGGGAATAGCCGATTTCCTCTCGGGGGATCAGGAAGGAATTTTTGCCCCTGCTAGAGCAAATTTGATTGTGCTTTGCAGGGGTTTTTCACCTTCCTCTGGATCAACTGTGGGTACCTCTCCCGGACCTCACCTACCTAAATTCATCTTCCACCAAGGGTGGCAGTGCCTCTTTCCAGGCTTTGCTACCCTCCTTAACTACCACCACAGGGCTGCTTAGGCCCCACGCTCCATCTGCCCACCCAGCACCACACCCAGTGTGGTGGTGCTCCCCCAAGTCCCAGCTACCTGACTGGCTACTAACATTTATAGGTAAAGTTGATCCAGGAATAGCCGATTGCCTCTCGGGGGATCAGGAAGGAATTTTCCCCCTGCTAGAGCAAATTTGATTGTGCTTTGCAGGGGTTTTTCGCCTTCCTCTGGATCAACTGTGGGTACCTCTCCCGGACCTCACCTACCTAAACTCATCTTCCACCAAGGGTGGCAGTGCCTCTTCCCAGGCTCCGCTACCCTCCTCACCTACCACCACGGGGCTGCTTGGGCCCCACGCTCCATCTGCCCACCCAGCACCACAGCCAATGTGGTGGTGCTCCCTCAAGTCCCAGCTACCTGACTGGCTACTAACATTTATAGGTAAAGTTGATCCAGGGAATAGCCGATTGCCTCTCGGGGGATCAGGAAGGAATTTTTGCCTTGCTAGAGCAAATTTGATTGTGCTTTGCAGGGGTTTTTCACCTTCCTCTGGATCAACTGTGGGTACCTCTCCCGGACCTCACCTACCTAAATTCATCTTCCTCCAAGGGTGGAAGTGCCTCTTTCCAGGCTCCGCTACCCTCCTTACCTACCACCACGGGGCTTTTTGGGCCCCACGCTCCATCTGCCTACCCAGCACCACACCCAGTGTGGTGGTGCTCCCCCAAGTCCCAGCTACCTGACTGGCTATTAACATTTATAGGTAAAGTTGATCCAGGGAATAGCCGATTGCCTCTCGGGGGATCAGGAAGGAATTTTTCCCCCTGCTAGAGCAAATTTGATTGTTCTTTGCAGGGGTTTTTCGCCTTCCTCTGGATTAACTGTGGGTTCCTCTCCTGGACCTCACCTACCTAAATTCATCTTCCACCAAGGGTGGCAGTGCCTCTTTTCAGGCTCCGCTGCCCTCCTTACCTACCACCACTGGGCTGCTTGGGCCCCACGCTCCATCTGCCCACCCAGCACCACACCCAGTGTGGTGGTGCTCTCCCAAGTCCCAGCTACCTGACTGGCTATTAACATTTATAGGTAAAGTTGATCCAGGGAATACCCGATTGCCTCTAGGGGGATTAGGATGGAATTTTTCCACTGCTAGAGCAAATTTGATTGTGCTTTGCAGGGGTTTTTCGCCTTCCTCTGGATCAACTGTGGGTTCCTCTCCCGGACCTCACCTACCTAAATTAATCTTCAACCAAGGGTGGCAGTGCCTCTTCCCAGGCTCCGCTACATTCCTTACCTACCACCATGGGGCTGCTTTGGCCCCACGCTCCATCTGCCCACCCAGCACCACACCAAGTGTGGTGGTGCTCCCCCAAGTCACAGCTACCTGACTGGCTACTAACATTTATAGGTAAAGTTGATCCAGGGAATAGCCGATTGCCTCTCGGGGGATCAGGAAGGAATTTTTCCCCCTGCTAGAGCAAATTTGATTGTGCTTTGCAGGGGTTTTTCGCCTTCCTCTGGATCAACTGTGGGTACCTCTCCCGGACCGCACCTACCTTAATCTTCAACCAAGGGTGGCAGTGGCTCTTCCAGGCTCCGCTACCCACCTCACCTACCACCATGGGGCTGCTTTGGCCCCACGCTCCATCTGCTCACCCAGCACCACACCCAGTGTGGTTTTGCTCCCCCAAGTCCCAGCTACCTGACTGGCTATTAACATTTATAGGTAAAGTTGATCCAGGGAATAGCCGATTGCTTCTCGGGGGATCAGGAAGGAATTTTTCCCCCTGCTAGAGCAAATTTTATTGTGCTTTGCAGGGGGTTTTCGCCTTCCTCTGGATCAACTGTGGGTTCCTCTCCCGGACCTCACCTACCTAAATTAATATTCAACCAAGGGTGGCAGTGCCTCTTTCCAGGCTCCGCTACCCTCCTTACCTACCATCACGGGGCTGCTTGGGCCCCACGCTCCATCTGCCCACCCAGCACCACACCCAGTGTGGTGGTGCTCCCCCAAGTCCCAGCTACCTGACTGGCTATTAACATTTATAGGTAAAGTTGATCCAGGGAATAGCCGATTGCCTCTCGGCGGATTAGGAAGGAATTTTCCCCCCTGCTAGAGCAAATTTTATTGTGCTTTGCAGGGGTTTTTCGCCTTCCTCTGGATCAACTGTGGGTTCCTCTCCCGGACCTCACCTACCTAAATTCATCTTCCACCAAGGGTGGCAGTGCCTCTTTCCAGGCTCCGCTACCCACCTCACCTACCACCACGGGGCTGCTTTGGCCCCACGCTCCATCTGCCCACCCAGCACCACACCCAGTGTGGTGGTGCTCCCCCAAAACCAAGCTACCTGACTGGCTATTAACATTTATAGGTAAAGTTGATCCAGGGAATAGCCGATTGCCTCTCGGGTTTCAGGAAGGAATTTGTACCCCTGCTAGAGCAAATTTGATTGTGCTTTGCAGGGGTTTTCGCCTTCCTCTAGATCAACTGTGGGTACCTCTCCCGGACCACACATACCTAAATTCATCCTCCCCCAAGGGTGGCAGTGCCTCTTTCCAGGCTCCGCTACCCTCCTTACCTACCACCACGGGGCTTTTTGGGCCCCACGCTCCATCTGCCCACCCAGCACCACACCCAGTGTGGTGGTGCTCCCCCAAGTCCCAGCTACCTGACTGGCTATTAACATTTATAGGTAAAGTTGATCCAGGGAATAGCCGATTGCCTCTCGGGGGATTAGGAAGGAATTTTTCCCCCTGCTTGAGCAAATTTGATTGTGCTTTGCAGGGGTTTTTCGCCTTCCTCTGGATCAACTGTGGGTACCTCTCCCGGACCTCACCTACCTAAACTCATCTTCCACCAAGGGTGGCAGTGCCTCTTCCCAGGCTCCGCAACCCTCCTCACCTACCACCAAGGGGCTGCTTGGGCCCCACGCTCCATCTGCCCACCGAGCACCACACCGTGTGGTGGTGCTCCCCCAAGTACCAGCTACCTGACTGGCTACTAACATTTATAGGTAAATTTGATCCAGGGAATAGCCGATTGCCTCTCGGGGGATCAGGAAGGAATTTTCCCCCTGCTAGAGCAAATTTGATTGTGCTTTGCAGGGGTTTTTCGCCTTCCTCAGGATCAACTGTGGGTACCTCTTCCGTCCCTCACCTACCTAAATTCATCTTCCACCAAGGGTGGCAGTGCCTCTTCCCAGGTTCCGCTACCCTCCTTACCTACCACCACGGGGCTGCTTGTGCCCCACACTCCATCTGCCCACCCAGCACCACACCAAGTGTGGTGGTGCTCCCCCAAGTCCAAGCTACCTGACTGGTTATTAACATTTATAGGTAAAGTTGATCCAGGGAATAGCCGATTGCCTCTCGGGGATCAGGAAGGAGTTTTTCCCCCTGCTAGAGCAAATTTGATTGTGCTTTGCAGGAGTTTTTCGCCTTCCTCTGGATTAACTGTGGGTTCCTCTCCCGGAACTCACCTACCTAAATTCATCTTCCACCAAGGGTGGCAGTGCCTCTTTCCAGGCTCCACTACCCTCCTTACCTACCACCACGGGGCTGCTTTGGCCCCACGCTCCATTTGCCCACCCAGCACCACACCCAGTGTGGTGGTGCTCCCCCACGTCCCAGCTACCTGACTGGCTATTAACATTTATAGGTAAAGTTGATCCAGGGAATAGCCTATTGCCTCTTGGGGGATCAGGAAGGAATTTTTCCCCCTGCTAGAGCAAATTTGATTGTGCTTTGCAGGGGTTTTTCGCCTTCCTCTGGATCAACTGTGGGTACCTCTCCCGGACCTCACCTACCTAAATTCATCTAACACCAAGGGTGGCAGTGCCTCTATCCAGGCTCCGCTACCCTCCTCACCTACCACCACAGGGCTGCTTTGGCCCCACGCTCCATCTGCCCACCTAGCACCACACCCAGTGTGGTGGTGCTCCCCCAAGTCCCTGCTACCTGACTAGCTATTATCATTTATAGGTAAAGTTGGTCCAGGGAATAGCCGATTGCCTCTCGGGGGATTAGGAAGGAATTTTTCCCCCTGCTAGAGCAAATTTGATTGTGCTTTGCAGGGGTTTTTCGCCTTCCTCTGGATCAACTGTTGGTACCTCTCCCGGACCTCACCTACCTAAATTCATCTTCCACCAAGGGTGGCAGTGCCTCTTCCCAGGCTCCGCTACCCTCCTCACCTACCACCACGGGGCTGCTTGTGCCCAACGCTCCATCTGCCCACCCAGCACCACACCCAGTGTGGTGGTGCTCCCCCAAGTCCCAGCTACCTGACTGGCTATTAACATTTAAAGGTAAAGTTGATCAAGGGAATAGCCGATTGCCTCTCGGGGATCAGGAAGGAGTTTTTCCCCCTGCTAGAGCAAATTTGATTGTGCTTTGCAGGGGTTTTTCGCCTTCCTCTGGATTAACTGTGGGTTCCTCTCCCGGACCTCACCTACCTAAATTCATCTTCCACCAAGGGTGGCAGTGCCTCTTTCCAGGCTCCGCTACCCTCCTTACCTACCACCACGGGGCTGCTTGGGCCCCACGCTCCATCTGCCCACCCAGCACCACACCCAGTGTGGTGGTGCTCCCCCAAGTCCCAGCTACCTGACTGGCTACTAACATTTATAGGTAAAGTTGATCCAGGGAATAGCCGATTGCCTCTCGGGGGATCAGGAAGGAATTTTTGCCCCTGATAGAGCAAATTTGATTGTGCTTTGCAGGGGTTTTTCGCCTTCCTCTGGATCCACTGTGGGTACCTCTCCCGGACCTCACCTACCTAAATTCATCTTTCACCAAGGGTGGAAGTGCCTCTTTCCAGGCTCCGCTGCCCTCCTTACCTACCACCACTGGGCTGCTTGGGCCCCACGCTCCATCTGCCCACCCAGCACCACACCCAGTGTGGTGGTGCTCTCCCAAGTCCCAGCTACCTGACTGGCTATTAACATTTATAGGTAAAGTTGATCCAGGGAATACCCGATTGCCTCTAGGGGGATTAGGATGGAATTTTTCCCCTGCTAGAGCAAATTTGATTGTGCTTTGCAGGGGTTTTTCGCCTTCCTCTGGATCAACTGTGGGTTCCTCTCCCGGACCTCACCTACCTAAATTAATCTTCAACCAAGGGTGGCAGTGCCTCTTCCCAGGCTCCGCTACATTCCTTACCTACCACCATGGGGCTGCTTTGGCCCCACGCTCCATCTGCCCACCCAGCACCACACCAAGTGTGGTGGTGCTCCCCCAAGTCCCAGCTACCTGACTGGCTATTAACATTTATAGGTAAAGTTGATCCAGGGAATAGCCGATTGCTTCTCGGGGGATCAGGAAGGAATTTTTCCCCCTGCTAGAGCAAATTTGATTGTGCTTTGCAGGGGTTTTTCGCCTTCCTCTGGATCAACTGTGGGTACCTCTCCCGGACCGCACCTACCTTAATCTTCAACCAAGGGTGGCAGTGCCTCTTCCAGGCTCCGCTACCCACCTCACCTACCACCACGGGGCTGCTTTGGCCCCACGCTCCATCTGCTCACCCAGCAACACACCCAGTGTGGTGGTGCTCCCCCAAGTCCCAGCTACCTGACTGGCTATTAACATTTATAGGTAAAGTTGATCCAGGGAATAGCCGATTGCTTCTCGGGGGATCAGGAAGGAATTTTTCCCCCTGCTAGAGCAAATTTTATTGTGCTTTGCAGGGGGTTTTCGCCTTCCTCTGGATCAACTGTGGGTTCCTCTCCCGGACCTCACCTACCTAAATTAATATTCAACCAAGGGTGGCAGTGCCTCTTTCCAGGCTCCGCTACCCTCCTTACCTACCATCACGGGGCTGCTTGGGCCCCACGCTCCATCTGCCCACCCAGCACCACACCCAGTGTGGTGGTGCTCCCCCAAGTCCCAGCTACCTGACTGGCTATTAACATTTATAGGTAAAGTTGATCCAGGGAATAGCCGATTGCCTCTCGGGGGATTAGGAAGGAATTTTTCCCCCTGCTAGAGCAAATTTGATTGTGCTTTGCAGGGGTTTTTCGCCTTCCTCTGGATCAACTGTGGGTTCCTCTCCCGGACCTCACCTACCTAAATTCATCTTCCACCAAGGGTGGCAGTGCCTCTTTCCAGGCTCCGCTACCCACCTCACCTACCACCACGGGGCTGCTTTGGCCCCACGCTCCATCTGCCCACCCAGCACCACACCCAGTGTGGTGGTGCTCCCCCAAAACCAAGCTATCTGACTGGCTATTAACATTTATAGGTAAAGTTGATCCAGGGAATAGCCGATTGCCTCTCGGGTTTCAGGAAGGAATTTGTACCCCTGCTAGAGCAAATTTGATTGTGCTTTGCAGGGGTTTTTCGCCTTCCTCTAGATCAACTGTGGGTACCTCTCCCGGACCACACATACCTAAATTCATCCTCCCCCAAGGGTGGCAGTGCCTCTTTCCATGCTCCGCTACCCTCCTTACCTACCACCACGGGGCTTTTTGGGCCCCACGCTCCATCTGCCCACCCAGCACCACACCCAGTGTGGTGGTGCTCCCCCAAGTCCCAGCTACCTGACTGGCTATTAACATTTATAGGTAAAGTTGATCCAGGGAATAGCCGATTGCCTCTCGGGAGATTAGGAAGGAATTTTTCCCCCTGCTTGAGCAAATTTGATTGTGCTTTGCAGGGGTTTTTCGCCTTCCTCTGGATCAACTGTGGGTACCTCTCCCGGACCTCACCTACCTAAACTCATCTTCCACTAAGGGTGGCAGTGCCTCTTTCCAGGCTCCGCTACCCTCCTCACCTACCACCACAGGGCTGCTTTGGCCCCACACTCCATCTGCCCACCTAGCACCACACCCAGTGTGGTGGTGCTCCCCCAAGTCCCTGCTACCTGACTAGCTATTATCATTTATAGGTAAAGTTGGTCCAGGGAATAGCCGATTGCCTCTCGGGGGATTAGGAAGGAATTTTTCCCCCTGCTAGAGCAAATTTGATTGTGCTTTGCAGGGGTTTTTCGCCTTCCTCTGGATCAACTGTTGGTACCTCTCCCGGACCTCACCTACCTAAATTCATCTTCCACCAAGGGTGGCAGTGCCTCTTCCCAGGCTCCGCTACCCTCCTCACCTACCACCACGGGGCTGCTTGTGCCCAACGCTCCATCTGCCCACCCAGCACCACACCCAGTGTGGTGGTGCTCCCCCAAGTCCCAGCTACCTGACTGGCTATTAACATTTAAAGGTAAAGTTGATCAAGGGAATAGCCGATTGCCTCTCGGGGATCAGGAAGGAGTTTTTCCCCCTGCTAGAGCAAATTTGATTGTGCTTTGCAGGGGTTTTTCGCCTTCCTCTGGATTAACTGTGGGTTCCTCTCCCGGACCTCACCTACCTAAATTCATCTTCCACCAAGGGTGGCAGTGCCTCTTTCCAGGCTCCGCTACCCTCCTTACCTACCACCACGGGGCTGCTTGGGCCCCACGCTCCATCTGCCCACCCAGCACCACACCCAGTGTGGTGGTGCACCCCCAAGTCCCAGCTACCTGACTGGCTATTAACATTTATAGGTAAAGTTGATCCAGGGAATAGCCGATTGCCTCTCGGTGGATCAGGAAGGAATGTTTCCCTCTGCTAGAGCAAATTTGATTGTGCTTTGCAGGGGTTTTTCGCCTTCCTCTAGATCAACTGTGGGTACCTCTCCCGGACCACACATACCTAAATTCATCCTCCACCAAGGGTGGCAGTGCCTCTTTCCAGGCTCCGCTACCCTCCTTACCTACCACCACGGGGCTTTTTGGGCCCCACGCTCCATCTGCCCACCCAGCACCACACCCAGTGTGGTGGTGCTCCCCCAAGTCCCAGCTACCTGACTGGCTATTAACATTTATAGGTAAAGTTGATCCAGGGAATCGCCGATTGCCTCTCGGGGGATTAGGAAGGAATTTTTCCCCCTGCTTGAGCAAATTTGATTGTGCTTTGCAGGGGTTTTTCGCCTTCCTCTGGATCAACTGTGGGTACCTCTCCCGGACCTCACCTACCTAAACTCATCTTCCACCAAGGGTGGCAGTGCCTCTTCCCAGGCTCCGCAACCCTCCTCACCTACCACCACGGGGCTGCTTGGGCCCCACACTCCATCTGCCCACCGAGCACCACACCGTGTGGTGGTGCTCCCCCAAGTACCAGCTACCTGACTGGCTACTAACATTTATAGGTAAAGTTGATCCAGGGAATAGCCGATTGCCTCTCGGGGGATCAGGAAGGAATTTTTCCCCCTGCTAGAGCAAATTTGATTGTACTTTGCAGGGGTTTTTCGCCTTCCTCAGGATCAACTGTGGGTACCTCTTCCGTCCCTCACCTACCTAAATTCATCTTCCACCAAGGGTGGCAGTGCCTCTTTCCAGGCTCCGCTACCCTCCTCACCTACCACCACGGGGCTGCTTTGGCCCCACGCTCCATCTGCCCACCCAGCACCACACCCAGTGTGGTGGTGCTCCCCTAAGTCCCAGCTACCTGACTGGCTATTAACATTTATAGGTAAAGTTGATCCAGGGAATAGCCGATTGCCTCTCGGGGGATCAGGAAGGAATTTTTCCCCCTGCTAGAGCAAATTTGATTGTGCTTTGCAGGGGTTTTTCGCCTTCCTCTGGATCAACTGTGGGTACCTCTCCCGGACCGCACCTACCTTAATCTTCAACCAAGGGTGGCAGTGCCTCTTCCAGGCTCCGCTACCCACCTCACCTACCACCACGGGGCTGCTTTGGCCCCACGCTCCATCTGCTCACCCAGCACCACACCCAGTGTGGTGGTGCTCCCCCAAGTCCCAGCTACCTGACTGGCTACTAACATTTATAGGTAAAGTTGATCCAGGGAATAGCCGATTGCCTCTCGGGGATCAGGAAGGAATTTTCCCCCTGCTAGAGCAAATTTGATTGTGCTTTGCAGGGGTTTTTCACCTTCCTCAGGATCAACTGTGGGTACCTCTTCCGTCCCTCACCTACCTAAATTCATCTTCCACCAAGGGTGGCAGTGCCTCTTCCCAGGTTCCGCTACCCTCCTTACCTACCACCACGGGGCTGCTTGTGCCCCACACTCCATCTGCCCACCCAGCACCACACCAAGTGTGGTGGTGCTCCCCCAAGTCCAAACTACCTGACTGGTTATTAACATTTATAGGTAAAGTTGATCCAGGGAATAGCCGATTGCCTCTCGGGGATCAGGAAGGAGTTTTTCCCCCTGCTAGAGCAAATTTGATTGTGCTTTGCAGGAGTTTTTCGCCTTCCTCTGGATTAACTGTAGGTTCCTCTCCCGGAACTCACCTACCTAAATTCATCTTCCACCAAGGGTGGCAGTGCCTCTTTCCAGGCTCCGCCACCCTCCTTACCTACCACCACGGGGCTGCTTTGGCCCCACGCTCCATTTGCCCACCCAGCACCACACCCAGTGTGGTGGTGCTCCCCCACGTCCCAGCTACCTGACTGGCTATTAACATTTATAGGTACAGTTGATCCAGGGAATAGCCTATTGCCTCTCGGGGGATCAGGAAGGAATTTTTCCCCCTGCTAGAGCAAATTTGATTGTGCTTTGCAGGGGTTTTTCGCCTTCCTCTGGATCAACTGTGGCTACCTCTCCCGGACCTCACCTACCTAAATTCATCTTCTAACAAGGTTGGCAGTGCCTCTTTCCAGGCTCCGCTACCCTCCTCACCTACCACCACGGGGCTGCTTGGGCCCCACGCTCCATCGGCCCACCCAGCACCACACCCAGTTTGGTGGTGCTCCCCCAAGTCCCAGCTACTTGACTGGCTATTAACATTTATAGGTAAAGTTGATCCAGGGAATAGCCGATTGCCTCTCGGGGGATCAGGAAGGAATTTTTCCCCCTGCTAGAGCAAATTTGATTGTGCTTTGCAGGGGTTTTTCGCCTTCCTCTGGATCAACTGTGGGTACCTCTCCCGGACCTCACCTACCTAAATTCATCTAACACCAAGGGTGGCAGTGCCTCTATCCAGGCTCCGCTACCCTCCTCACCTACCACCACAGGGCTGCTTTGGCCCCACACTCCATCTGCCCACCTAGCACCACACCCAGTGTGGTGGTGCTCCCCCAAGTCCCTGCTACCTGACTAGCTATTATCATTTATAGGTAAAGTTGGTCCAGGGAATAGCCGATTGCCTCTCGGGGGATTAGGAAGGAATTTTTCCCCCTGCTAGAGCAAATTTGATTGTGCTTTGCAGGGGTTTTTCGCCTTCCTCTGGATCAACTGTTGGTACCTCTCCCGGACCTCACCTACCTAAATTCATCTTCCACCAAGGGTGGCAGTGCCTCTTCCCAGGCTCCGCTACCCTCCTCACCTACCACCACGGGGCTGCTTGTGCCCAACGCTCCATCTGCCCACCCAGCACCACACCCAGTGTGGTGGTGCTCCCCCAAGTCCCAGCTACCTGACTGGCTATTAACATTTAAAGGTAAAGTTGATCAAGGGAATAGCCTATTGCCTCTCGGGGGATCAGGAAGGAATTTTTCCCCCTGCTAGAGCAAATTTGATTGTGCTTTGCAGGGGTTTTTCGCCTTCCTCTGGATTAACTGTGGGTTCCTCTCCCGGACCTCACCTACCTAAATTCATCTTCCACCAAGGGTGGCAGTGCCTCTTTCCAGGCTCCGCTACCCTCCTCACCTACCACCACGGGGCTGCTTGGGCCCCACGCTCCATCGGCCCACCCAGCACCACACCCAGTTTGGAGGTGCTCCCCCAAGTCCCAGCTACCTGACTGGCTATTAACATTTATAGGTAAAGTTGATCCAGGGAATAGCCGATTGCCTCTCGGTGGATCAGGAAGGAATGTTTCCCTCTGCTAGAGCAAATTTGATTGTGCTTTGCAGGGGTTTTTCGCCTTCCTCTAGATCAACTGTGGGTACCTCTCCCGGACCACACATACCTAAATTCATCCTCCACCAAGGGTGGCAGTGCCTCTTTCCAGGCTCCGCTACCCTCCTTACCTACCACCACGGGGCTTTTTGGGCCCCACGCTCCATCTGCCCACCCAGCACCACACCCAGTGTGGTGGTGCTCCCCCAAGTCCCAGCTACCTGACTGGCTATTAACATTTATAGGTAAAGTTGATCCAGGGAATCGCCGATTGCCTCTCGGGGGATTAGGAAGGAATTTTTCCCCCTGCTTGAGCAAATTTGATTGTGCTTTGCAGGGGTTTTTCGCCTTCCTCTGGATCAACTGTGGGTACCTCTCCCGGACCTCACCTACCTAAACTCATCTTCCACCAAGGGTGGCAGTGCCTCTTCCCAGGCTCCGCAACCCTCCTCACCTACCACCACGGGGCTGCTTGGGCCCCACACTCCATCTGCCCACCGAGCACCACACCGTGTGGTGGTGCTCCCCCAAGTACCAGCTACCTGACTGGCTACTAACATTTATAGGTAAAGTTGATCCAGGGAATAGCCGATTGCCTCTCGGGGGATCAGGAAGGAATTTTTCCCCCTGCTAGAGCAAATTTGATTGTACTTTGCAGGGGTTTTTCGCCTTCCTCAGGATCAACTGTGGGTACCTCTTCCGTCCCTCACCTACCTAAATTCATCTTCCACCAAGGGTGGCAGTGCCTCTTTCCAGGCTCCGCTACCCTCCTCACCTACCACCACGGGGCTGCTTTGGCCCCACGCTCCATCTGCCCACCCAGCACCACACCCAGTGTGGTGGTGCTCCCCTAAGTCCCAGCTACCCGACTGGCTATTAACATTTATAGGTAAAGTTGATCCAGGGAGTAGCCGATTGCCTCTCGGGGGATCAGGAAGGAATTTTTCCCCCTGCTAGAGCAAATTTGATTGTGCTTTGCAGGGGTTTTTCGCCTTCCTCTGGATCAACTGTGGGTACCTCTCCCGGGCCTCACCTACCTAAATTCATCTTCCACCAAGGGTGGCAGTGCCTCTTTCCAGGCTCCGCTGCCCTCCTTACCTACCACCACGGGGCTGCTTGGGCCCCACGCTCCATCTGCCCACCCAGCACCACACCCAGTGTGGTGGTGCTCCCCCAAGTCCCAGCTACCTGACTGGCTATTAACATTTATAGGTAAAGTTGATCCAGGGAATAGCCGATTGCCTCTCGGGGGATCAGGAAGGAATTTTTCCCCCTGCTAGAGCAAATTTGATTGTGCTTTGCAGGGGTTTTTCGCCTTCCTCTGGATCAACTGTGGGTACCTCTCCCGGACCTCACCTACCTAAATTCATCTTCCACCAAGGGTGGCAGTGCCTCTTTCCAGGCTCCGCTACCCTCCTCACCTACCACCACGGGGCTGCTTTGGCCCCACGCTCCATCTGCCCACCCAGCACCACACCCAGTGTGGTGGTGCTCCCCCAAGTCCCAGCTACCTGACTGGCTATTAACATTTATAGGTAAAGTTGATCCAGGGAATAGCCGATTGCCTCTCGGGGATCAGGAAGGAATTTTTCCCCCTTCTAGAGCAAATTTGATTGTGCTTTGCAGGGGTTTTTTGCCTTCCTCTGGATTCTCTGTGGGTACCTCTCCCGGACCTCACCTACCTAAATTCATCTTCCACCAAGGGTGGCAGTGCCTCTTTCCAGGCTCCGCTACCCTCCTCACCTACCACCACGGGGCTGCTTTGGCCCCACGCTCCATCTGCCCACCTAGCACCACATCCAGTGTGGTGGTGCTCCCCCAAGTCCCAGCTACCTGACTGGCTATTAACATTTATAGGTAAAGTTGATCCAGGGAATAGAAGATTGCCTCTCGGGGGATTAGGAAGGAATTTTTCCCCCTGCTAGAGCAAATTTGATTGTGCTTTGCAGGGGTTTTTCGCCTTCCTCTGGATCAACTGTGGGTACCTCTCCCGGACCTCACCTACCTAAACTCATCTTCCACCAAGGGTGGCAGTGCCTCTTCCCAGGCTCCGCTACCCTCCTCACCTACCACCACGGGGCTGCTTGTGCCCCACGCTCAATCTGCCCACCCAGCACCACACCCAGTGTGGGGGTGCTCCCCCAATTCCCAGCTACCTGACTGGCTATTAACATTTATAGGTAAAGTTGATCCAGGGAATAGCCGATTGCCTCTCGGGGGATTGGGAAGGAATTTTTCCCCCTGCTAGAGCAAATTTTATTGTGCTTTGCAGGGGTTTTTCGCCTTCCTCTGGATCAACTGTGGGTACCTCTCCCGGACCTCACCTACCTAAACTCATCTTCCACCAAGGGTGGCAGTGCCTCTTCCCAGGCTCCGCTACCCTCTTCACCTACCAGCACGGGGCTGCTTTGGCCCCACGCTCCATCTGCCCACCCAGCACCACACCCAGTGTGGTGGTGCTCCCCCAAGTCCCTGCTACCTGACTGGCTACTAACATTTATAGGTAAAGTTGATCCAGGCAATAGCCGATTGCCTCTCGGGTTTCAGGAAGGAATTTCGCCCCCTGCTAGAGCAAATTTGATTGTGCTTTTCAGGGGTTTTTCGCCTTCCTCTGGATCAACTGTGGGTACCTCTCCCGGACCTCACCTACCTAAATTTATCTTCCACCAAGGGTGGCAGTGCCTCTTCCCAGGCTCCGCTACCCTCCTTATTTACCACCACGGGGCTTTTTGGGCCCCACGCTCCATCTGCCCAGCCAGCACCACACCCAGTGTGGTGGTGCTCCCCCAAGTCCCAGCTACCTGACTGGCTATTAACATTTATAGGTAAAGTTGATCCAGGGAATAGCCGATTGCCTCTCGGGGGATTAGGAAGGAATTTTTCCCCCTGCTAGAGCAAATTTGATTGTGCTTTGCAGGGGTTTTTCGCCTTCCTCTGGATCAACTGTGGGTACCTCTCCCGGACCTCACCTACCTAAACTCATCTTCCACTAAGGGTGGCAGTGCCTCTTCCCAGGCTCTGCTACCCTCCTCACCTACCACCACGGGGCTGCTTGTGCCCCACGCTCCATCTGCCCACCCAGCACCACACCCAGTGTGGTGGTGCTCCCCCACGTCCCAGCTACCTGACTGGCTATTAACATTTAAAGCTAAAGTTGATCCAGGGAATAGCCGATTGCCTCTCGGGGATCAGGAAGGAGTTTTTCCCCCTGCTAGAGCAAATTTGATTGTGCTTTTCAGGGGTTTTTCGCCTTCCTCTGGATTAACTGTGGGTTCCTCTCCCGGACCTCACCTACCTAAATTCATCTTCCACCAAGGGTGGCAGTGCCTCTTTCCAGGCTCCGCTGCCCACCTTACCTATCACCACGGGGCTGCTCGGGCCCCACGCTCCATCTGCCCACCCAGCACCACACCCAGTGTGGTGGTGCTCCCCCAAGTCCCAGCTACCTGACTGGCTATTAACATTTATAGGTAAAGTTGATCCAGGGAATAGCCGATTGCCTCTCGGTGGATCAGGAAGGAATTTTTCCCTCTGCTAGAGCAAATTTGATTGTGCTTTGAAGGGGTTTTTCGCCTTCCTCTAGATCAACTGTGGGTACCTCTCCCGGACCTCACCTACCTAAATTCATCTTCCACCAAGGGTGGCAGTGCCTCTTTCCAGGCTCCGCTACCCTCCTTACCTACCACCACGGGGCTGCTTGGGCCCCACGCTCCATCTGCCCACCCAGCACCACACCCAGTGTGGTGGTGCACCCCCAAGTCCCAGCTACCTGACTGGCTATTAACATTTATAGGTAAAGTTGATCCAGGGAATAGCCGATTGCCTCTCGGTGGATCAGGAAGGAATGTTTCCCTCTGCTAGAGCAAATTTGATTGTGCTTTGCAGGGGTTTTTCGCCTTCCTCTAGATCAACTGTGGGTACCTCTCCCGGACCACACATACCTAAATTCATCCTCCACCAAGGGTGGCAGTGCCTCTTTCCAGGCTCCGCTACCCTCCTTACCTACCACCACGGGGCTTTGTGGGCCCCACGCTCCATCTGCCCACCCAGCACCACACCCAGTGTGGTGGTGCTCCCCCAAGTCCCAGCTACCTGACTGGCTATTAACATTTATAGGTAAAGTTGATCCAGGGAATCGCCGATTGCCTCTCGGGGGATTAGGAAGGAATTTTTCCCCCTGCTTGAGCAAATTTGATTGTGCTTTGCAGGGGTTTTTCGCCTTCCTCTGGATCAACTGTGGGTACCTCTCCCGGACCTCACCTACCTAAACTCATCTTCCACCAAGGGTGGCAGTGCCTCTTCCCAGGCTCCGCAACCCTCCTCACCTACCACCACGGGGCTGCTTGGGCCCCACACTCCATCTGCCCACCGAGCACCACACCGTGTGGTGGTGCTCCCCCAAGTACCAGCTACCTGACTGGCTACTAACATTTATAGGTAAAGTTGATCCAGGGAATAGCCGATTGCCTCTCGGGGGATCAGGAAGGAATTTTTCCCCCTGCTAGAGCAAATTTGATTGTACTTTGCAGGGGTTTTTCGCCTTCCTCAGGATCAACTGTGGGTACCTCTTCCGTCCCTCACCTACCTAAATTCATCTTCCACCAAGGGTGGCAGTGCCTCTTTCCAGGCTCCGCTACCCTCCTCACCTACCACCACGGGGCTGCTTTGGCCCCACGCTCCATCTGCCCACCCAGCACCACACCCAGTGTGGTGGTGCTCCCCTAAGTCCCAGCTACCTGACTGGCTATTAACATTTATAGGTAAAGTTGATCCAGGGAATAGCCGATTGCCTCTCGGGGGATCAGGAAGGAATTTTTCCCCCTGCTAGAGCAAATTTGATTGTGCTTTGCAGGGGTTTTTCGCCTTCCTCTGGATCAACTGTGGGTACCTCTCCCGGACCGCACCTACCTTAATCTTCAACCAAGGGTGGCAGTGCCTCTTCCAGGCTCCGCTACCCACCTCACCTACCACCACGGGGCTGCTTTGGCCCCACGCTCCATCTGCTCACCCAGCACCACACCCAGTGTGGTGGTGCTCCCCCAAGTCCCAGCTACCTGACTGGCTATTAACATTTATAGGTAAAGTTGATCCAGGGAATAGCCGATTGCTTCTCGGGGGATCAGGAAGGAATTTTTCCCCCTGCTAGAGCAAATTTTATTGTGCTTTGCAAGGGGTTTTCGCCTTCCTCTGGATCAACTGTGGGTTCCTCTCCCGGACCTCACCTACCTAAATTAATATTCAACCAAGGGTGGCAGTGCCTCTTTCCAGGCTCCGCTACCCTCCTTACCTACCATCACGGGGCTGCTTGGGCCCCACGCTCCATCTGCCCACCCAGCACCACACCCAGTGTGGTGGTGCTCCCCCAAGTCCCAGCTACCTGACTGGCTATTAACATTTATAGGTAAAGTTGATCCAGGGAATAGCCGATTGCCTCTCGGGTTTCAGGAAGGAATTTGTACCCCTGCTAGAGCAAATTTGATTGTGCTTTGCAGGGGTTTTTCGCCTTCCTCTAGATCAACTGTGGGTACCTCTCCCGGACCACACATACCTAAATTCATCCTCCCCCAAGGGTGGCAGTGCCTCTTTCCAGGCTCCGCTACCCTCCTTAGCTACCACCACGGGGCTTTTTGGACCCCACGCTCCATCTGCCCACCCAGCACCACACCCAGTGTGGTGGTGCTCCCCCAAGTCCCAGCTACCTGACTGGCTATTAACATTTATAGGTAAAGTTGATCCAGGGAATAGCCGATTGCCTCTCGGGGGACTAGGAAGGAATTTTTCCCCCTGCTTGAGCAAATTTGATTGTGCTTTGCAGGGGTTTTTCGCCTTCCTCTGGATCAACTGTGGGTACCTCTCCCGGACCTCACCTACCTAAACTCATCTTCCACTAAGGGTGGCAGTGCCTCTTCCCAGGCTCCGCAACCCTCCTCACCTACCACCACGGGGCTGCTTGGGCCCCACGCTCCATCTGCCCACCGAGCACCACACCGTGTGGTGGTGCTCTCCCAAGTACCAGCTACCTGACTGGCTACTAACATTTATAGGTAAATTTGATCCAGGGAATAGCCGATTGCCTCTCGGGGATCAGGAAGGAATTTTCCCCCTGCTAGAGCAAATTTGATTGTGCTTTGCAGGGGTTTTTCACCTTCCTCAGGATCAACTGTGGGTACCTCTTCCGTCCCTCACCTACCTAAATTCATCTTCCACCAAGGGTGGCAGTGCCTCTTCCCAGGTTCCGCTACCCTCCTTACCTACCACCACGGGGCTGCTTGTGCCCCACACTCCATCTGCCCACCCAGCACCACACCAAGTGTGGTGGTGCTCCCCCAAGTCCAAGCTACCTGACTGGTTATTAACATTTATAGGTAAAGTTGATCCAGGGAATAGCCGATTGCCTCTCGGGGATCAGGAAGGAATTTTTCCCCCTGCTAGAGCAAATTTGATTGTACTTTGCAGGGGTTTTTCGCCTTCCTCAGGATCAACTGTGGGTACCTCTTCCGTCCCTCACCTACCTAAATTCATCTTCCACCAAGGGTGGCAGTGCCTCTTTCCAGGCTCCGCTACCCTCCTCACCTACCACCACGGGGCTGCTTTGGCCCCACGCTCCATCTGCCCACCCAGCACCACACCCAGTGTGGTGGTGCTCCCCTAAGTCCCAGCTACCCGACTGGCTATTAACATTTATAGGTAAAGTTGATCCAGGGAGTAGCCGATTGCCTCTCGGGGGATCAGGAAGGAATTTTTCCCCCTGCTAGAGCAAATTTGATTGTGCTTTGCAGGGGTTTTTCGCCTTCCTCTGGATCAACTGTGGGTACCTCTCCCGGGCCTCACCTACCTAAATTCATCTTCCACCAAGGGTGGCAGTGCCTCTTTCCAGGCTCCGCTGCCCTCCTTACCTACCACCACGGGGCTGCTTGGGCCCCACGCTCCATCTGCCCACCCAGCACCACACCCAGTGTGGTGGTGCTCCCCCAAGTCCCAGCTACCTGACTGGCTATTAACATTTATAGGTAAAGTTGATCCAGGGAATAGCCGATTGCCTCTCGGGGGATCAGGAAGGAATTTTTCCCCCTGCTAGAGCAAATTTGATTGTGCTTTGCAGGGGTTTTTCGCCTTCCTCTGGATCAACTGTGGGTACCTCTCCCGGACCTCACCTACCTAAATTCATCTTCCACCAAGGGTGGCAGTGCCTCTTTCCAGGCTCCGCTACCCTCCTCACCTACCACCACGGGGCTGCTTTGGCCCCACGCTCCATCTGCCCACCCAGCACCACACCCAGTGTGGTGGTGCTCCCCCAAGTCCCAGCTACCTGACTGGCTATTAACATTTATAGGTAAAGTTGATCCAGGGAATAGCCGATTGCCTCTCGGGGATCAGGAAGGAATTTTTCCCCCTTCTAGAGCAAATTTGATTGTGCTTTGCAGGGGTTTTTTGCCTTCCTCTGGATTCTCTGTGGGTACCTCTCCCGGACCTCACCTACCTAAATTCATCTTCCACCAAGGGTGGCAGTGCCTCTTTCCAGGCTCCGCTACCCTCCTCACCTACCACCACGGGGCTGCTTTGGCCCCACGCTCCATCTGCCCACCTAGCACCACATCCAGTGTGGTGGTGCTCCCCCAAGTCCCAGCTACCTGACTGGCTATTAACATTTATAGGTAAAGTTGATCCAGGGAATAGAAGATTGCCTCTCGGGGGATTAGGAAGGAATTTTTCCCCCTGCTAGAGCAAATTTGATTGTGCTTTGCAGGGGTTTTTCGCCTTCCTCTGGATCAACTGTGGGTACCTCTCCCGGACCTCACCTACCTAAACTCATCTTCCACCAAGGGTGGCAGTGCCTCTTCCCAGGCTCCGCTACCCTCCTCACCTACCACCACGGGGCTGCTTGTGCCCCACGCTCAATCTGCCCACCCAGCACCACACCCAGTGTGGGGGTGCTCCCCCAATTCCCAGCTACCTGACTGGCTATTAACATTTATAGGTAAAGTTGATCCAGGGAATAGCCGATTGCCTCTCGGGGGATTGGGAAGGAATTTTTCCCCCTGCTAGAGCAAATTTTATTGTGCTTTGCAGGGGTTTTTCGCCTTCCTCTGGATCAACTGTGGGTACCTCTCCCGGACCTCACCTACCTAAACTCATCTTCCACCAAGGGTGGCAGTGCCTCTTCCCAGGCTCCGCTACCCTCTTCACCTACCAGCACGGGGCTGCTTTGGCCCCACGCTCCATCTGCCCACCCAGCACCACACCCAGTGTGGTGGTGCTCCCCCAAGTCCCTGCTACCTGACTGGCTACTAACATTTATAGGTAAAGTTGATCCAGGCAATAGCCGATTGCCTCTCGGGTTTCAGGAAGGAATTTCGCCCCCTGCTAGAGCAAATTTGATTGTGCTTTTCAGGGGTTTTTCGCCTTCCTCTGGATCAACTGTGGGTACCTCTCCCGGACCTCACCTACCTAAATTTATCTTCCACCAAGGGTGGCAGTGCCTCTTCCCAGGCTCCGCTACCCTCCTTATTTACCACCACGGGGCTTTTTGGGCCCCACGCTCCATCTGCCCAGCCAGCACCACACCCAGTGTGGTGGTGCTCCCCCAAGTCCCAGCTACCTGACTGGCTATTAACATTTATAGGTAAAGTTGATCCAGGGAATAGCCGATTGCCTCTCGGGGGATTAGGAAGGAATTTTTCCCCCTGCTAGAGCAAATTTGATTGTGCTTTGCAGGGGTTTTTCGCCTTCCTCTGGATCAACTGTGGGTACCTCTCCCGGACCTCACCTACCTAAACTCATCTTCCACTAAGGGTGGCAGTGCCTCTTCCCAGGCTCTGCTACCCTCCTCACCTACCACCACGGGGCTGCTTGTGCCCCACGCTCCATCTGCCCACCCAGCACCACACCCAGTGTGGTGGTGCTCCCCCACGTCCCAGCTACCTGACTGGCTATTAACATTTAAAGCTAAAGTTGATCCAGGGAATAGCCGATTGCCTCTCGGGGATCAGGAAGGAGTTTTTCCCCCTGCTAGAGCAAATTTGATTGTGCTTTTCAGGGGTTTTTCGCCTTCCTCTGGATTAACTGTGGGTTCCTCTCCCGGACCTCACCTACCTAAATTCATCTTCCACCAAGGGTGGCAGTGCCTCTTTCCAGGCTCCGCTGCCCACCTTACCTATCACCACGGGGCTGCTCGGGCCCCACGCTCCATCTGCCCACCCAGCACCACACCCAGTGTGGTGGTGCTCCCCCAAGTCCCAGCTACCTGACTGGCTATTAACATTTATAGGTAAAGTTGATCCAGGGAATAGCCGATTGCCTCTCGGTGGATCAGGAAGGAATTTTTCCCTCTGCTAGAGCAAATTTGATTGTGCTTTGAAGGGGTTTTTCGCCTTCCTCTAGATCAACTGTGGGTACCTCTCCCGGACCTCACCTACCTAAATTCATCTTCCACCAAGGGTGGCAGTGCCTCTTTCCAGGCTCCGCTACCCTCCTTACCTACCACCACGGGGCTGCTTGGGCCCCACGCTCCATCTGCCCACCCAGCACCACACCCAGTGTGGTGGTGCACCCCCAAGTCCCAGCTACCTGACTGGCTATTAACATTTATAGGTAAAGTTGATCCAGGGAATAGCCGATTGCCTCTCGGTGGATCAGGAAGGAATGTTTCCCTCTGCTAGAGCAAATTTGATTGTGCTTTGCAGGGGTTTTTCGCCTTCCTCTAGATCAACTGTGGGTACCTCTCCCGGACCACACATACCTAAATTCATCCTCCACCAAGGGTGGCAGTGCCTCTTTCCAGGCTCCGCTACCCTCCTTACCTACCACCACGGGGCTTTGTGGGCCCCACGCTCCATCTGCCCACCCAGCACCACACCCAGTGTGGTGGTGCTCCCCCAAGTCCCAGCTACCTGACTGGCTATTAACATTTATAGGTAAAGTTGATCCAGGGAATCGCCGATTGCCTCTCGGGGGATTAGGAAGGAATTTTTCCCCCTGCTTGAGCAAATTTGATTGTGCTTTGCAGGGGTTTTTCGCCTTCCTCTGGATCAACTGTGGGTACCTCTCCCGGACCTCACCTACCTAAACTCATCTTCCACCAAGGGTGGCAGTGCCTCTTCCCAGGCTCCGCAACCCTCCTCACCTACCACCACGGGGCTGCTTGGGCCCCACACTCCATCTGCCCACCGAGCACCACACCGTGTGGTGGTGCTCCCCCAAGTACCAGCTACCTGACTGGCTACTAACATTTATAGGTAAAGTTGATCCAGGGAATAGCCGATTGCCTCTCGGGGGATCAGGAAGGAATTTTTCCCCCTGCTAGAGCAAATTTGATTGTACTTTGCAGGGGTTTTTCGCCTTCCTCAGGATCAACTGTGGGTACCTCTTCCGTCCCTCACCTACCTAAATTCATCTTCCACCAAGGGTGGCAGTGCCTCTTTCCAGGCTCCGCTACCCTCCTCACCTACCACCACGGGGCTGCTTTGGCCCCACGCTCCATCTGCCCACCCAGCACCACACCCAGTGTGGTGGTGCTCCCCTAAGTCCCAGCTACCTGACTGGCTATTAACATTTATAGGTAAAGTTGATCCAGGGAATAGCCGATTGCCTCTCGGGGGATCAGGAAGGAATTTTTCCCCCTGCTAGAGCAAATTTGATTGTGCTTTGCAGGGGTTTTTCGCCTTCCTCTGGATCAACTGTGGGTACCTCTCCCGGACCGCACCTACCTTAATCTTCAACCAAGGGTGGCAGTGCCTCTTCCAGGCTCCGCTACCCACCTCACCTACCACCACGGGGCTGCTTTGGCCCCACGCTCCATCTGCTCACCCAGCACCACACCCAGTGTGGTGGTGCTCCCCCAAGTCCCAGCTACCTGACTGGCTATTAACATTTATAGGTAAAGTTGATCCAGGGAATAGCCGATTGCTTCTCGGGGGATCAGGAAGGAATTTTTCCCCCTGCTAGAGCAAATTTTATTGTGCTTTGCAAGGGGTTTTCGCCTTCCTCTGGATCAACTGTGGGTTCCTCTCCCGGACCTCACCTACCTAAATTAATATTCAACCAAGGGTGGCAGTGCCTCTTTCCAGGCTCCGCTACCCTCCTTACCTACCATCACGGGGCTGCTTGGGCCCCACGCTCCATCTGCCCACCCAGCACCACACCCAGTGTGGTGGTGCTCCCCCAAGTCCCAGCTACCTGACTGGCTATTAACATTTATAGGTAAAGTTGATCCAGGGAATAGCCGATTGCCTCTCGGGTTTCAGGAAGGAATTTGTACCCCTGCTAGAGCAAATTTGATTGTGCTTTGCAGGGGTTTTTCGCCTTCCTCTAGATCAACTGTGGGTACCTCTCCCGGACCACACATACCTAAATTCATCCTCCCCCAAGGGTGGCAGTGCCTCTTTCCAGGCTCCGCTACCCTCCTTAGCTACCACCACGGGGCTTTTTGGACCCCACGCTCCATCTGCCCACCCAGCACCACACCCAGTGTGGTGGTGCTCCCCCAAGTCCCAGCTACCTGACTGGCTATTAACATTTATAGGTAAAGTTGATCCAGGGAATAGCCGATTGCCTCTCGGGGGACTAGGAAGGAATTTTTCCCCCTGCTTGAGCAAATTTGATTGTGCTTTGCAGGGGTTTTTCGCCTTCCTCTGGATCAACTGTGGGTACCTCTCCCGGACCTCACCTACCTAAACTCATCTTCCACTAAGGGTGGCAGTGCCTCTTCCCAGGCTCCGCAACCCTCCTCACCTACCACCACGGGGCTGCTTGGGCCCCACGCTCCATCTGCCCACCGAGCACCACACCGTGTGGTGGTGCTCTCCCAAGTACCAGCTACCTGACTGGCTACTAACATTTATAGGTAAATTTGATCCAGGGAATAGCCGATTGCCTCTCGGGGATCAGGAAGGAATTTTCCCCCTGCTAGAGCAAATTTGATTGTGCTTTGCAGGGGTTTTTCACCTTCCTCAGGATCAACTGTGGGTACCTCTTCCGTCCCTCACCTACCTAAATTCATCTTCCACCAAGGGTGCCAGTGCCTCTTTCCAGGCTCCGCTACCCTCCTCACCTACCACCACGGGGCTGCTTTGGCCCCACGCTCCATCTGCCCACCCAGCACCACACCCAGTGTGGTGGTGCTCCCCCAAGTCCCAGCTACCTGACTGGCTATTAACATTTATAGGTAAAGTTGATCCAGGGAATAGCCGATTGCCTCTCGGGGGATCAGGAAGGAATTTTTCCCCCTGCTAGAGCAAATTTGATTGTGCTTTGCAGGGGTTTTTTGCCTTCCTCTGGATCAACTGTGGGTACCTCTCCCGGACCTCACCTACCTAAATTCATCTTCCACCAAGGGTGGCAGTGCCTCTTTCCAGGCTCCGCTACCCTCCTCACCTACCACCACGGGGCTGCTTTTGCCCCACGCTCCATCTGCCCACCTAGCACCACACCCAGTGTGGTGGTGCTCCCCCAAGTCCCAGCTACCTGACTGGCTATTAACATTTATAGGTAAAGTTGATCCAGGGAATAGCCGATTGCCTCTCGGGGGATTAGGAAGGAATTTTTCCCCCTGCTAGAGCAAATTTGATTGTGCTTTGCAGGGGTTTTTCGCCTTCCTCTGGATCAACTGTGGGTACCTCTCCCGGACCTCACCTACCTAAATTCATCTTCCACCAAGGGTGGCAGTGCCTCTTTCCAGGCTCCGCTACCCTCCTCACCTACCACCACGGGGCTGCTTTGGCCCCACGCTCCATCTGCCCACCTAGCACCACACCCAGTGTGGTGGTGCTCCCCCAAGTCCCAGCTACCTGACTGGCTATTAACATTTATAGGTAAAGTTGATCCAGGGAATCGCTGATTGCCTCTCGGGGGATTAGGAAGGAATTTTTCCCCCTGCTAGAGCAAATTTGATTGTGCTTTGCAGGGGTTTTTCGCCTACCTCTGGATCAACTGTGGGTACCTCTCCCGGACCTCACCTACCTAAACTCATCTTCCACCAAGGGTGGCAGTGCCTCTTCCCAGGCTCCGCTACCCTCCTTATTTACCACCACGGGGCTTTTTGGGCCCCACGCTCCATATGCCCAGCCAGCACCACACCCAGTGTGGTGGTGCTCCCCCAAGTCCCAGCTACCTGACTGGCTATTAACATTTATAGGTAAAGTTGATCCAGGGAATAGCCGATTGCCTCTCGGGGGATCAGGAAGGAATTTTTGCCCCTGCTAGAGCAAATTTGATTGTGCTTTGCAGGGGTCCTTCGCCTTCCTCTGGATCAACTGTGGGTACCTCTCCCGGACCTCACCTATCTAAATTCATCTTCCACCAAGGGTGGCAGTGCCTCTTTCCAGGCTCCGCTACCCTCCTTACCTACCACCATGGGGCTGCTTGTGCCCCACGCTCCATCTGCCCACCCAGCACCACACCCAGTGTGGTGGTGCTCCCCTAAGTCCCAGCTGCCTGACTGGCTACTAACATTTATAGGTAAAGTTGATCCAGGGAATAGCCGATTGCTTCTCGGGGGATCAGGAAGGAATTTTTGCCCCTGCTAGAGCAAATTTGATTGTGCTTTGCAGGGGTTTTTCACCTTCCTCTGGATCATCTGTGGGTACCTCTCCCGGACCTCACCTACCTAAATTCATCTTCCACCAAGGGTGGCAGTGCCTCTTCCCAGGCTCCGCTACCCTCCTTACCTACCACCACGGGGCTGCTTGGGCCCCACGCTCCATCTGCCCACCCAGCACCACACCCAGTGTGGTGGTGTTCCTCCAAGTCCCAGCTACCTGACTGGCTATTAACATTTATAGGTAAAGTTGATCCAGGGAATAGCCGATTGCCTCTCGGGGGATCAGGAAGGAATTTTTGCCCCTGCTAGAGCAAATTTGATTGTGCTTTGCAGGGGTTTTTCGCCTTCCTCTGGATCAACTGTGGGTACCTCTCCCGGACCTCACCTACCTAAATTCATCTTCCACCAAGGGTGGCAGTGCCTCTTTCCAGGCTCCGCTACCCTCCTTACCTACCACCACGGGGCTTCTTGGGCCCCACGCTCCATCTGCCCACCCAGCACCACACCCAGTGTGGTGGTGCTCCCCCAAGTCCCAGCTACCTGACTGGCTACTAACATTTATAGGTAAAGTTGATCCAGGGAATAGCCGATTGCCTCTCGGGGGATCAGGAAGGAAATTTTGCCCCTGCTAGAGCAAATTTGATTGTGCTTTGCAGAGGTTTTTCGCCTTCCTCTGGATCATCTGTGGGTACCTCTCCCGGACCTCACCTACCTAAATTCATCTTCCACCAAGGGTGGCAGTGCCTCTTCCCAGGCTCCGCTACCCTCCTTACCTACCACCACGGGGCTGCTTGGGCCCCACGCTCCATCTGCCCACCCAGCACCACACCCAGTGTGGTGGTGTTCCTCCAAGTCCCAGCTACCTGACTGGCTATTAACATTTATAGGTAAAGTTGATCCAGGGAATAGCCGATTGCCTCTCGGGGGATCAGGAAGGAATTTTTGCCCCTGCTAGAGCAAATTTGATTGTGCTTTGCAAGGGTTTTTCACCTTCCTCTGGATCAACTGTGGGTACCTCTCCCGGACCTCACCTACCTAAATTAATCTTCAACCAAGGGTGGCAGTGCCTCTTCCCAGGCTCCGCTACCCTCCTTACCTACCACCACGGGGCTGCTTTGGCCCCACGCTCCATCTGCTCACCAAGCACCACACCCAGTGTGGTGGTGCTCCCCCAAATCCCAGCTACCTGACTGGCTATTAACATTTATAGGTAAAGTTGATCCAGGGAATAGCCGATTGCCTCTCGGGGGATCAGGAAGGAATTTTTGCCCCTGCTAGAGCATATTTGATTGTGCTTTGCAGGGGTTTTTCGCCTTCCTCTGGATCAACTGTGGGTATCTCTCCTGGACCTCACCTACCTAAATTCGTCTTCCACCAAGGGTGGCAGTGCCTCTTTCCAGGCTCCGCTACCCTCCTTACCTACCACCATGGGGCTGTGCCCCAGGCTCCATCTGCCCACCCAGCACCACACCCAGTGTGGTGGTGCTCCCCCAAGTCCCAGCTACCTGACTGGCTACTAACGTTTATAGGTAAAGTTGATTCGGGGGATCAGGAAGGAATTTTTCCCCCTGCTAGAGCAAATTTGATTGTGCTTTTCAGGTGTTTTTCGCCTTCCTCTGGATCAACTGTGGGTACCTCTCCCGGACCTCACCTACCTAAATTCATCTTCCACTAAGGGTGGCAGTGCCTCTTTCCAGGCTCCGCTACCCTCCTTACCTACCACCACGGGGCTGCTTGGGCCCCACGCTCCATCTGCCCACCCAGCACCACACCCAGTGTGGTGGTGCTCCCCCAAGTCCCAGCTACCTTACTGGCTACTAACATTTATAGGTAAAGTTGATCCAGGGAATAGCCGATTGCCTCTCGGGGGATCAGGAAGGAATTTTTGCCCCTGCTAGAGCAAATTTGATTGTGCTTTGCAGGGGTTTTTCGCCTTCCTCTGGATCAACTGTGGGTACCTCTCCCGGACCTCACCTACCTAAATTCATCTTCCACCAAGGGTGGCAGTGCCTCTTTCCAGGCTCCGCTACCCTCCTTACCTACCACCACGGGGCTGCTTGGGCCCCACGCTCCATCTGCCCACCCAGCACCACACCCAGTGTGGTGGTGCTCCCCCAAGTCCCAGCTACCTGACTGGCTATTAACATTTATAGGTAAAGTTGATTCAGGGAATAGCGGATTGCCTCTCGGGGGATCAGGAAGGAATTTTGCCCCTGCTAGAGCAAATTTGATTGTGCTTTGCAGGGGTTTTTCGCCTTCCTCTGGATCAACTGTGGGTACCTCTCCCGGACCTCACCTACCTAAATTCATCTTCCACCAAGGGTGGCAGTGCCTCTTCCCAAGCTCCGCTACCCTCCTTACCTACCACCACGGGGCTGCTTGGGCCCCACGCTCCATCTGCCCACCCAGCACCACACCCAGTGTGGTGGTGTTCCTCCAAGTCCCAGCTACCTGACTGGCTATTAACATTTATAGGTAAAGTTGATCCAGGGAATAGCCGATTGCCTCTCGGGGGATCAGGAAGGAATTTTTGCCCCTGCTAGAGCAAATTTGATTGTGCTTTGCAGGGGTTTTTCGCCTTCCTCTGGATCAACTGTGGGTACCTCTCCCGGACCTCATCTACCTAAATTCATCTTCCAGCAAGGGTGGCAGTGCCTGTTTTCAGGAACCGCTACCCTCCTTACCTACCACCACGGGGCTTCTTGGGCCCCACGCTCCATCTGCCCACCCAGCACCACACCCAATGTGGTGGTGCTCCCCCAAGTCCCAGCTACCTGACTGGCTACTAACATTTATAGGTGAAGTTGATCCAGGGAATAGCCGATTGCCTCTCGGGGGATCAGGAAGGAATTTTTGCCCCTGCTAGAGCAAATTTGATTGTGCTTTGCAGGGGTTTTTCGCCTTCCTCTGGATCAACTGTGGGTACCTCTCCCGGACCTCACCTACCTAAATTAATCTTCAACCAAGGGTGGCAGTGCCTCTTCCCAGGCTCCGCTACCCTCCTTACCTACCACCACGGGGCTGCTTTGGCCCCACGCTCCATCTGCTCACCAAGCACCACACCCAGTGTGGTGGTGCTCCCCCAAATCCCAGCTACCTGACTGGCTATTAACATTTATAGGTAAAGATGATCCAGGGAATAGCCGATTGCCTCTCGGGGGATCAGGAAGGAATTTTTGCCCCTGCTAGAGCATATTTGATTGTGCTTTGCAGGGGTTTTTCGCCTTCCTCTGGATCAACTGTGGGTATCTCTCCTGGACCTCACCTACCTAAATTCGTCTTCCACCAAGGGTGGCAGTGCCTCTTTCCAGGCTCCGCTACCCTCCTTACCTACCACCATGGGGCTGCTTGGGCCCCAGGCTCCATCTGCCCACCCAGCACCACACCCAGTGTGGTGGTGCTCCCCCAAGTCCCAGCTACCTGACTGGCTACTAACGTTTATAGGTAAAGTTGATTCAGGGAATAGCCGATTGCCTCTCGGGGGATCAGGAAGGAATTTTTCCCCCTGCTAGAGCAAATTTGATTGTGCTTTTCAGGGGTTTTTCGCCTTCCTCTGGATCAACTGTGGGTACCTCTCCCGGACCTCACCTACCTAAATTCATCTTCAACCAAGGGTGGCAGTGCCTCTTCCCAGGCTCCGCTACCCTCCTTACCTACCACCACGGGGCTGCTTGGGCCCCAGGCTCCATCTGCGCACCTGTGGTGCTCCCCCAAGTCCCAGCTACCTGACTGGCTATTAACATTTATAGGTAAAGTTGATCCAGGGAAGAGCCGATTGCCTCTCGGGGGATCAGGAAGGAATTTTTGCCCCTGCTAGAGCAAATCTGATTGTGCTTTGCAGGGGTTTTTCGCCTTCCTCTGGATCAACTGTGGGTACCTCTCCCGGACCTCACCTACCTAAATTCATCTTCCACCAAGGGTGGCAGTGCCTCTTTCCAGGCTCCGCTACCCTCCTTACCTACCACCACGGGGCTTCTTGGGCCCCACGCTCCATCTGCCCACCCAGCACCACACCCAGTGTGGTGGTGCTCCCCCAAGTCCCAGCTACCTGACTGGCTACTAACATTTATAGGTAAAGTTGATCCAGGGAATAGCCGATTGCCTCTCGGGGGATCAGGAAGGAATTTTTGCCCCTGCTAGAGCAAATTTGATTGTGCTTTGCAGAGGTTTTTCACCTTCCTCTGGATCATCTGTGGGTACCTCTCCCGGACCTCACCTACCTAAATTCATCTTCCACCAAGGGTGGCAGTGCCTCTTCCCAGGCTCCGCTACCCTCCTTACCTACCACCACGGGGCTGCTTGGGCCCCATGCTCCATCTGCCCACCCAGCACCACACCCAGTGTGGTGGTGTTCCTCCAAGTCCCAGCTACCTGACTGGCTATTAACATTTATAGGTAAAGTTGATCCAGGGAATAGCCGATTGCCTCTCGGGGGATCAGGAAGGAATTTTTGCCCCTGCTAGAGCAAATTTGATTGTGCTTTGCAGGGGTTTTTCGCCTTCCTCTGGATCAACTGTGGGTACCTCTCCCGGACCTCATCTACCTAAATTCATCTTCCAGCAAGGGTGGCAGTGCCTGTTTTCAGGCACCGCTACCCTCCTTACCTACCACCACGGGGCTTCTTGGGCCCCACGCTCCATCTGCCCACCCAGCACCACACCCAATGTGGTGGTGCTCCCCCAAGTCCCAGCTACCTGACTGGCTACTAACATTTATAGGTGAAGTTGATCCAGGGAATAGCCGATTGCCTCTCGGGGGATCAGGAAGGAATTTTTGCCCCTGCTAGAGCAAATTTGATTGTGCTTTGCAGGGGTTTTTCGCCTTCCTCTGGATCAACTGTGGGTACCTCTCCCGGACCTCACCTACCTAAATTCATCTTCCACCAAGGGTGGCAGTGCCTCTTCCCAGGCTCCGCTACCCTCCTTACCTACCACCACGGGGCTGCTTGGGCCCCACGCTCCATCTGCCCACCCAGCACCACACCCAGTGTGGTGGTGCTCCCCCAAGTCCCAGCTACCTGACTGGCTATTAACATTTATAGGTAAAGTTGATCCAGGGAATAGCCGATTGCTTCTCGGGGGATCAGGAAGGAATTTTTGCCCCTGCTAGAGCAAATTTGATTGTGCTTTGCAAGGGTTTTTCGCCTTCCTCTGGATCAACTGTGGGTACCTCTCCCGGACCTCACCTACCTAAATTAATCTTCAACCAAGGGTGGCAGTGCCTCTTCCCAGGCTCCGCTACCCTCCTTACCTACCACCACGGGGCTGCTTTGGCCCCACGCTCCATCTGCTCACCAAGCACCACACCCAGTGTGGTGGTGCTCCCCCAAATCCCAGCTACCTGACTGGCTATTAACATTTATAGGTAAAGTTGATCCAGGGAATAGCCGATTGCCTCTCGGGGGATCAGGAAGGAATTTTTGCCCCTGCTAGAGCATATTTGATTGTGCTTTGCAGGGGTTTTTCGCCTTCCTCTGGATCAACTGTGGGTATCTCTCCTGGACCTCACCTACCTAAATTCGTCTTCCACCAAGGGTGGCAGTGCCTCTTTCCAGGCTCCACTACCCTCCTTACCTACCACCATGGGGCTGCTTGGGCCCCAGGCTCCATCTGCCCACCCAGCACCACACCCAGTGTGGTGGTGCTCCCCCAAGTCCCAGCTACCTGACTGGCTACTAACGTTTATAGGTAAAGTTGATTCAGGGAATAGCCGATTGCCTCTCGGGGGATCAGGAAGGAATTGTTGCCCCTGCTAGAGCAAATTTGATTGTGCTTTGCAGGGGTTTTTCGCCTTCCTCTGGATCAACTGTGGGTACCTCTCCCGGACCACACATACCTAAATTCTTCCACCAAGGGTGGCAGTGCCTCTTTCCAGGCTCCGCTACCCTCCTTACCTACCACCACGGGGCTGCTTGGGCCCCACGCTCCATCTGCCCACCCAGCACCACACCCAGTGTGGTGGTGCTCCCCCAAGTCCCAGCTACCTGACTGGCTACTAACATTTATAGGTAAAGTTGATCCAGGGAATAGCCGATTGCCTCTCGGGGGATCAGGAAGGAATTTTTGCCCCTGCTAGAGCAAATTTGATTGTGCTTTGCAGGGGTTTTTCGCCTTCCTCTGGATCAACTGTGGGTACCTCTCCCGGACCTCACCTACCTAAATTCATCTTCCACCAATGGTGGCAGTGCCTCTTTCCAGGCTTCGCTACCCTCCTTACCTACCACCACGGGGCAGCTTGGGCCCCACGCTCCATCTGTCCACCCAGCACCACACCCAGTGTGGTGGTGCTCCCCCAAGTCCCAGCTACCTTACTGGCTACTAACATTTATAGGTAAAGTTGATCCAGGGAATAGCCGATTGCCTCTCGGGGGATCAGGAAGGAATTTATCCCCCTGCTAGAGCAAATTTTATTGTGCTTTGCAGGGGTTTTTCGCCTTCCTCTGGATCAACTGTGGGTACCTCTCCCGCACCTCACCTACCTAATTTCATCTTCCACCAAGGGTGGCAGTGCCTCTTTCCAGGCTTCGCTACCCTCCTTACCTACCACCACGGGGCTGCTTAGGCCCCACGCTCCATCTGCCCACCCAGCACCACACCCAGTGTGGTGGTGCTCCCCCAAGTCCCAGCTACCTGACTGGCTACTAACATTTATAGGTAAAGTTGATCCAGAGAATAGCCGATTGCCTCTCGGGGGATCAGGAAAGAATTTTTCCCCCTGCTAGAGCAAATTTGATTGTGCTTTGCAGGGGTTTTTCGCCTTCCTCTGGATCAACTAAGGGTACCTCTCCCGGACCTCACCAACCTAAATTCATCTTCCACCAAGGGTGGCAGTGCCTTTTTCCAGGCTCCGCTACCCTCCTTACCTACCACCACGGGGCTGCTTGGGCCCCACGCTCCATCTGCCCACCCAGCACCACACCCAGTGTGGTGGTGCTCCCCCAAGTCCCAGCTACCTGACTGGCTACTAACGTTTATAGGTAAAGTTGATTCAGGGAATAGCGGATTGACTCTCGGGGGTTCAGGAAGGAATTTTGCCCCTGCTAGAGCAAATTTGATTGTGCTTTGCAGGGGTTTTTCGCCTTCCTCTGGATCAACTGTGGGTACCTCTCCCGGACCTCACCTACCTAAATTCATCTTCCACCAAGGGTGGCAGTGCCTCTTTCCAGGCTCCGCTACCCTCCTTACCTACCACCACGGGGCTGCTTGGGCCCCACGCTCCATCTGCCCACCCAGCACCACACCCAATGTGGTGGTGCTCCCCCAAGTCCCAGCTACCTGACTGGCTACTAACATTTATAGGTAAAGTTGATCCAGGGAATAGCCGATTGCCTCTCGGGGGATCAGGAAGGAATTTTTGCCCCTGCTAGAGCAAATTTGATTGTGCTTTGCAGGGGTTTTTCGCCTTCCTCTGGATCAACTGTGGGTACCTCTCCCGGGCCTCACCTACCTAAATTAATCTTCCACCAAGGGTGGCAGTGCCTCTTTCCAGGCTCCGCTACCCTCCTTACCTACCACCACGGGGCTGCTTGGGCCCCACGCTCAATCTGCCCACCCAGCACCACACCCAGTGTGGTGGTGCTCCCCCAAGTCCCAGCTACCTGACTGGCTACTAACATTTATATGTAAAGTTGATCCAGGGAATAGCCGATTGCCTCTCGGGGGATCAGGAAGGAATTTTTCCCCCTGCTAGAGCAAATTTGATTGTGCTTTGCAGGGGTTTTTGCCTTCCTCTGGATCAACTGTGGGTACCTCTCCCGGACCTCACCTACCTAAATTAATCTTCCATCAAGGGTGGCAGTGCCTCTTCTCAGGCTCCGCTACCCTCCTCACCTACCACCACGGGGCTGCTTGGGCCCCACGCTCCATCTGCCCACCCAGCACCACACCCAGTGTGGTGGTGCTCCCCCAAGTCCCAGCTACCTGACTGGCTACTAACATTTATAGGTAAAGTTGATCCAGGGAATAGCCGATTGCCTCTCGGGGGATCAGGAAGGAATTTTTCCCCCTGCTAGAGCAAATTTGATTGTGCTTTGCAGGGTTTTTTCGCCTTCCTCTGGATAAACTGTGGGTACCACTCCCGGACCACACATACCTAAATTAATCTTCCACCAAGCCTAGACCCCACCTACCTGCATCCATCTCCCACAAAGAATGGTAATGCCTCTTACCAGGCTCACCTATCTACCTCACCTACCACCAAGGGTGTCAATGCCTCTTACCAGGCTCCCCTACCTACCACAAAGGGCATGCTACCACCCTGGGTGTGTTATGAGTGTGAGCAGTGGGGCTTCCCCCCAGGCTCCATCTGCCCTCACTCACCAACACCCAGAGTGGTGGTGCTTTCCCCAGACCCCACCTACCTACGTCCATCTCCCACAAAGGATGGTAATGCCTCTTCCCAGGCTCTGCTAGCCGCACTCTACCACCAAAAGTGGCAATGCCTATTCCCAGGCTCCGCTACCCTCCTCACCTACCACCACGGGCTGCTTGGGCCCCACGCTCCATCTGCCCACCCAGCACCACACCCAGTGTGTGGTGGTGCTCTCCCAAGTCCCAGCTACCTGACTGGCTACTAACATTTATAGGTAAAGTTGATCCAGGGAATAGCCGATTGCCTCTCGGGGGATCAGGAAGGAATTTTTCCCCCTGCTAGAGCAAATTTGATTATGCTTTGCAGGGGTTTTTCGCCTTCCTCTGGATCAACTGTGGGTACCTCTCCCGGACCACACATACCTAAATTAATCTTCCACCAAGCCTAGACCCCACCTACCTGCATCCATCTCCCACAAAGGATGGTAATGCCTCTTACCAGGCTCAGCTATCTACCTCACCTACCACCAAGGGTGTCAATGCCTCTTACCAGGCTCCCCTACCTACCACCAAGGGCATGCTACCACCCTGGGTGTGTCATGAGTGTGAGCAGTGGGGCTTCCCCCCAGGCTCCATCTGCTCTCACTCACCAACACCCAGAGTGGTGGTGCTTTCCCCAGACCCCACCTACCTGTGTCCATCTCCCACAAAGGATGGTAATGCCTCTTCCCAGGCTCTGCTAGCCGCACTCTACCACCAAAAGTGGCAATGCCTATTCCCAGGCTCCGCTACCCTCCTCACCTACCACCACAGGCTGCTTGGGCCCCACGCTCCATCTGCCCACCCAGCACCACACCCAGTGTGTGGTGGTGCTCTCCCAAGTCCCAGCTACCTGACTGGCTACTAACATTTATAGGTAAAGTTGATCCAGGGAATAGCCGATTGCCTCTCGGGGGATCAGGAAGGAATTTTTCCCCCTGCTAGAGCAAATTTGATTGTGCTTTGCAGGGGTTTTTCGTCTTCCTCTGGATCAACTGTGGGTACCTCTCCCGGACCTCACCTACCTAAATTCATCTTCCATCAAGGGTGGCAGTGCCTCTTCTCAGGCTCTGCTACCCACACTAATCTACCACCAAAGGGGACAGTACCTCTTCCCAGGCTCTGTTGCCTATTAAATTTAACATCAAGGGCATGCTACCACCCTGGGGGTGTCCTGAGTGAGGGCAGTGGAGCTTCCCCCCAGGCTCCATCTCCACTCACTCACCAACCCCCCAGGGTTGTGCTGCTTTTCTTAAACCCCACCTACCTGAATCTATCTCCAAAGAAAGATGGCAATACAATACCTCATACAAGGCTCTGCTATCTGCACTCTACCACCAAAGGTGACAATGCCTCTTCCCAGGCTCCCTACCTACCACCAAGGGCATGCTACCACCCTGGGTGTGTCGTGAGTGTGGGCAGTGGAGCTTCCCCCCAGGCTCCATCTGCCCTCACCCACCAACACCCAGGGTTGTGCTGCTTTTCTTAAACCCCACCTACCTGAATCTATCTCCAAAGAAAGATGGCAATACCTCATACAAGGCTCTGCTATCTGCACTCTACCACCAAAAGTGACAATGCCTCTTACCAGGCTCCCTACCTACCACCAAGGGCATGCTACCACCCTGGGTGTGTTGTGAGTGTGGGCAGTGGAGCTTCCCCCCCAGGCTCCATCTGCCCTCACTCACCAACACTCAGGGTTGTGGTGCTTTCCCCAGACCCCACCTACCTGTATCCACCTCCCACAAAGGACGGTAATGCCTCTTCCCAGGCTCTGCTAGCCACACTCTACCACCAAGGGTGACAATGCCTTTTACCAGGCTCCCCTACTTACCCTACCTACCACCATAGTCATGCTACCACCCCTGGATGTGGCATTAGTGTGAGCAGTGGGGCTTCCCCCCAGGCTCCATCTGCCCTCATTCACCAACATCCAGGGTTGTGCTGCTTTCCCCAGACCCCACTAGAGATGTGCCGGTTTTCGGTAATTGGATATATCGCAGTATTGTTATTGTATTCTTCTCTGCTCTCCAAGTCTGAGCATTGATACATTTCAGTGGGCTGGATGACTCATTCACTCAGCCAATAGAAACAGCTCTGGTAATATGATCCTAGAACAGTGGTTCTTAACCTTGTTGGAGGTACTGAACCCCACCAGTTTCCATATGCTCATTCACCGAACCCTTCTTAATTGAAAAAATAAAATATGATTTTTTCAAATTCAAAACATAGGTATATATTTAGGTATATATTTATACATAGGTGCACAAAAAGAAAAGAAGAAGAAAACCATAAAAAAAAAAAAAAAAAAAAAAAAAAAAAAAAAAAAAAGGCTCCATAGCTCAGGGGTTAGAGCACTGGTCTTGTAAACCAGGGGTCGCGAGTTCAAATCTCGCTGGGGCCTCCCTGCAATGTTGGCGACTGTATCTCAAAAAACAAAACCATTAAGAACAAAGAACAAAACCATTAAAACAGGGGGTGTCAGGAGGGCACACACTGGGGTGGGGGGGTTGGGAGGGCATACCATGGGGTGTCAGGAGAGAACACACTGAGGGGGGAGGTGTTGGGAGGGCATACTATGGGGTATCAGGAGAGAACACACTGAGGGGGGAGGTGTTGGGAGGGCATTCCATGGGGTATCAGGAGGACATACACTGGGGGGGGGGGGTTTGGGAGGGCATACCATGGAGTATCAGGAGGGCACACACTGGGGGGGTTGGGAAGACATACCATGGGGTGTCAGGAGAGAACACACTGAGGGGGGAGGTGTTGGGAGGGCATTCCATGGAGTATCAGGAGGACATACACTGGGGGGGGGTTTGGGAGGGCATACCATGGGGTATCAGGAGGGCACACACTGGGGGGCTTGGGAGGACATAGCATGGGGTGTCAAGAGGGAACACACTTTGGGGAGGTGTTAGGAGGGCACACATTGGGGGGGAGGTGTTGGGAGAGCATTCCATGGGGTATCAGGAGGGCACACACCAGGGGGTGTTTACAATGCTTTATTGAGCTAAATGAAAAGGACATGCATTTCCATCTGTCAGCTAACAGCACCTCTATGCTAAGCTGCAGTAACTCAGCAGACGTAGCATAGAGGTCCTTGTAAACGAATCCACCATGTACAGCTAGCTGAGCCTACCTCCAGGAACGTTCACTCGGCTCCCTCTGCTCAGCTGCTCACACTTCCCTCTTCCAGGCGGGCGCGATCTCCGTGGTCAGGTACATCCCCATCCCGCCCACTCACGCAGCAAGCAGCCTGCAGGAGATAGGCTGGAAACCTGCTGGGGGAGGTACAGGGGGCGGAGTGTCAAGTGTCTATGTGTAATGGCTGTGAGTTGTCCCGACCGCAGCTCTGATTTCCCGGGGTGCGCTCGGCCTCACAATCAGTAATATTTTCTCGGGGGGAGCAATTGCCCCTTTGTCCCCCCCGCCGAACCCCGGAGACTGACTCACCGAACCCCTGGGGTTCGATCGAACCCAGGTTAAGAACCACTGCCCTAGACAGACCAACTGAAGCACAACATGGCATCTTTTAGCCTGACTGCTTGCTTAGCCCCATGAACACTTAGGGAGCACTGCTGCTGCAGAGGACAATTGACCAGAAGAAGACATGGAGTAGGACGAGGTGGAGTAGCCAGATGTGGCAGAACCAGCACCAGCTTTTTGGAGGCGTGGTGGCAAAACAAGCTGCAAGACCGAACCCTATCCTGCATCCTTCCCAGCTGCCAGCAGAGTTACCCAGTTGTAAGATCCTGGTACTTTCAGTACCTTCTAGCCTCTTACTTCCGGGTTGCGTTCCACCATTCAGGTAGGTGGAACGCATATAGCTGCATGTCTCTTTAACAACTGATGATGTCATCACTAGGCGCCGCTCTGAGCGCCTATTTCAACCGACAGTCTGCACTCACAAGGTGTTCGTGCAACCGCTCATTATACATGCCTGTCTGATGCTGCCGTACCCTCCAGCTATCTTCCCTATACCTGGACTGACCGGAGCCTCGCTACCTGATCCTCTACCTCGCTTACCAGCTAGTGATAAGTACCCCTCAGGGGATCCCTTCCTACCAATCCACTTGCTATGATTTCCTGCATACTAAGAACTGTTACTAAGCTCTAGGATACATGCTCTTCACCATCTATCACCTGCATCGTTACCTAGAGTGCTAGCTCTTGAACCTACTACCACCTGTAACCTATATCCTTGTATTTGCTTAGCATCTCCTGTACACTTCATCTGCTATCACCTGCCACCTATTACTTGTACATGATTGCTATCTCTCCTGCATACTATCTATCACCATCTGCTATCGCTCCTGCAACATTACTACCTGAGTGCTTATCATTAATTGCTATCACTACTCAAGCCTATCCCTTCAGTATATCACCTCAATACTATTGCATAGACATCTATCACTCCAACAACATCTTCTCTGAGTGTTTGTGTGTGTGCATACTGAAGCAGGCTGAGCCACTATGATGAGTCAGGAGAGTTGGATAAGGTGATTCAACACATCTCTACACGACTACTGAGTGGAAATTCTACAGCTGCAAATCCAGTTCACTAAATCAAACCCCAGAGCGTTACACCAGTGCGCCGTGAAAGAAATGTAACGTCCCTGTCCATGCCTGCTGGACCAACAGTCAGCAGTAATGTGCACCTTCCTGCTGACCAATTTGTCCAACGAGGCCAAAACACTACCTTCCACATGACGGTAGAGAGCCGGAATGGCCTTATGTGAAAAGAAATGCCTTTTTGGGACCTGCCACTGTGGTGCAGCACATTCCACAAATTTGCGAAAGGGAGCAGAGTCTACCTGCTGAAAAGGCAGCAACTGTTATGCTAGCAATTTGGCCAAGCTAGCATTAAGACGCTGAGCATGTGGATGGCTGGGAGAGTATTTCTTTCTACGGTTCAAATACTGGGGTAGTGAAATTTGCCTGCTGCTCGAATCAAGCGGTGGTGTACTGCTAGCAGATTGGGTGCAAGTCTCTGTGCCACTCATTGCTATACCATCATCCCTGTCAATGCTGGTATTTGAGAAGACATGAGGTAAAGTAGGGTTAGAGGTCGTAGATGAGGAGCACGGTGATGTATGCTTGTTTTGATCTGGTGCCTCTTTCAGGTGCTGTTGCCAATGGACTGCATGGCAGGTCGTCATACACCTTGTCAAGCATGCGGTGCCCAAGCGGTTGGTGTTCTGGCCACGCTTGATCCGCTTCAGACAGATGTTGCAAACAGCAACGCTGCGGTCTACTGCACAGGTGCTGAAAAATCCCACACTAATGAACTTTTTGGAGTCCGCGGGGATTTTGCGGCATCCTGCACCTGTGGAGCTCTGTGCTTTGACGCAATAGGTTGGCTACTGCTACGGCGGCCCCCTGGAGCACATCCTGCTTCATTGGAGTTGTGCGTCCTCCTCATTCTCCCCCTCCTCCTCTTCCTCCTCTATCCTGTCAGGCACCCAAGTACAGTCAGTGACATCATCCCCTCCCTCCTCGTCACTGGAGCAAACTTAGCAATATGCTTCAGCTGTGGCAACATGACTGCTGGTTTCTTGTCCGTCATTGTCACCCCCTCTCTCTAGGCTCATGTTATCCTCTTCATCAACCTGGGAACCAACATCACAGCTTTCAAATTGCTGCGAATCCTCCAGGAGCATGTCACTGACACTATGATCGAATAGTTCAGGTGACTCCTCCGTGCATGATGGTGGGGCGACTGAAGGAGTAGCTGTGGAGAAGGAGCCTGTGGAACGGGCCGCTTTGGCAGCTGCGGTGGAAGGAAAACTACTGGGAGCGTGGGTGTCAGAGGAAGAGGAGGATGAGGACGGCTTATTGATCCACTCCACCAACTCTTCCACATGTTGTGGATGAATAGCATGGGCAGCACCGACAATAAAGGAGAGGCGTGCCCCGACTGCAGAGGATGCACTGTGACCACCACTTTTCACAATGGACACAGAGGCTGCTTGCCCTCTTTTCGTGGCCTGTGAGCGTCGGCCTCTCCTTGTTGGCCATTCGGACATGATGTTGATACAGATCAATATAGAAAAGAGGGGGGATTTTGGGACTTTATATGAGGCGCACGGAGGGACTTTCCATGCAAAGAGAGGTTGGGACTTTAAATGAAAGACATGAGAGGCTGGCAGGGAAATTGTAAACAACATTTATTGGTGCATACACAATTATACACATGACAATAAAAGATGTATATCATAAATGTATTCATCAAAAAAATGAATGATAAATAATCCCCCAATAATTGTAAAATAACCAACATGGCTGATACAATGGTGTAATACAGTAATGAACAGTATACATAACATCAGAAGAGTACAAATTCCAGATATTGGAGTAATTAAGTGTGTCATAACCTCAATGCGTTTCGTAGACCCAAATCGCCACTTCATCAGGAGTAGATGTATGTTGGAATCTATAAATGAAAAATAAGGAGTGTAGGCACAGAAAGGATATTCGCAAATGAGGGGGGATGTAAGTAAACAATTTGGGAGGAGAGAGGAAATAAACCCCCCAAAAAAACTTCCAAACTTACTTGGCAGCCCACATATAGTGGCATAGAATCTGGAGAAGGCCCTAGATGTCTCCCATGGGAGCTGAGGGCATACAGGCAGGCGAACAGGGTGAGACAACGCCGCACACATAGAGAGTGGGCACAAGTGAGTAGAGTAAAGAATCATGATTATGGCAGCCGTATACAGATGTCTGCAAAAAAAAAAATATATATATATGTAAAAAATGTGTATATATATATCTGACAAAAAAGATGTAGTATATAATATATAGTATTGGATAAGTGTATACGGATGAGAAAGTACCATAGTGCTCATGAAAGAGCGTGGTGAGAGAAAATAAGTAAAAGTAGCGTAGGTTGAAATAAATGAGAAGTATCTCAATTGAAACATTAGAGCCAAAGATGAATGCAGACCCATGTGATAAAGTGAGAGGGCACCGTGAAAATAACCTGGAAAAGAAAAAAAAAGGGGAAGAAGGGGAAAGAGATCGGGAAAGTGTGCATAGGAAAAGACCAGGAAAAAGTAGTGCAGCAAAAGAAATGGTGACCATTGCAGTGGAGTGAGGAGATAACCAGAAAAGTGTGATAGGAAAAAAGGACCAAAAATACCATGAAGTAATGTCCCAGACCCCAGCAGATGGTGCCTCGTGTCCACCAAGGGTTCGCTCCGCACTGTGAGCCCTGCGTCACGGCAGTGTACCAATGACAGCACCTCGGGAACGGAGAACACAGAGGATGACCGTCCTGTGGGCTGTCTGATATGCACTGAGATGGACAATCAAAACGTCCGCGAAATGGCGCCAAATGACGTCATACGCCGGCGGAGGGCGTGGCGCCGATGCGTGGTGGTACCACCTACCTGACCTCCCGGAACAAGCAAGGGGAGATGGGGAGGACGCACGGCACGCATCGCAGAAGGGTCCCCCAAGAGACCAGCCAATGTGCCCTGATACCATAAAAGGCGCTGCACAAAAGGAATAATGATAAAAATAAGAATGATAGTGGAGCTAGTGTGTATCGGTATGACGCTATAATGTAAAGTACATAGTATACCCCCAAACATTACCTGGGGAGTAAATACGATCCTGCATAATGGGCTGTGGGAAATAAGCCATCATATGCTATCAAAAATAAAATAGAAGTAATACAATTATGTCCCTGTCAGCCAAAAATCATGTCTCTCCATCCCTATTGTATACAGAAAAGAGGGGAGATTTTATATGCGGAGCACGGTGGGACTTTCCATGCGTCTCCATCCCTATTCAATGACATAAAAAAGAGAGGCTGGGACTTTAAATGAAAGACATGAGAGGCTGGCAGGGAAATTGTAAACAACATTTATTGGTAGATACAAAATTATACACATGACAATAAAAGATGTATATCATAAATGTATTCATCAAAAAAATGAATGATAAATAATCCCCCAATAATTGCAAAATAACCAACATGGCTGATACACTGGCGAATTTGTACTCTTCTGATGTTATGTATACTGTTCATTACTGTATTACGCCAGTGTATCAGCCATGTTGGTTATTTTACAATTATTGGGGGATTATTTATCATTCATTTTTTTGATGAATACATTTATGATATACATCTTTTATTGTCATGTGTATAATTTTGTATCTACCAATAAATGTTGTTTACAATTTCCCTGCCAGCCTCTCATGTCTTTCATTGAAAGTCCCAACCTCTCTTTTTTATACAGATCAATATAGGGTATACACAACTGACCAATAGATACTCAATGACCTGATATGATGTAATTGATAGCCCTATAGATGAGCTGTGGTGGTTATAGATGTACGCAAGTGACCGATTATCAATACTCTCACTGATATCTGATGTTACATAGTTACATAGTAGGTGAGGGTTAGGGTTACATAGTTACATAGTAGGTGAGAGTTAGGGTTACATAGTTACATAGTAGGTGAGGTTGAATAAAGACAATAGTCCATCCAGTTCCCCCTGTGTAGATGTGTGTGGCTGTAATCATCTCACATACCCCTGAATGTTCTGATCCTTGAGATGTACGTCTAAGAGTCTTTTGAAAGCCACCATGCTACCCGCAGAAACCACCTCTTGTGGTAGAGAATTCCACAATCTTGTAGCCCTAATAGTAAAGAACCCCCCACGTTGCCTGTAATCTATAATCCTATAGATGGATGATCTGTGATCCCTATAGAATGATCCACAACTGAGCAATGGTTACTGTGGCTGTGTAACGTTCATGCGTTTTTGTTAGTGGATGGATTTACAGCTGCAGAATTATTACACTCAGTAGCCTTGTAGAGATTCTGTTGAACAAACATATCCAACTCTCAGGACTTCATCACAGTGCACAGCCTGTTATGCAATATACATATACTCAATCAGATGTTTAATGGAGGGATAGAATATATGAGAATGCATAGATGAGAGACAGGCTATTGTATGGTGAGCACTAGGAGTAGTATTAGGAGAGTTGCAGGTGATGGTAAAGCAGATAGGTTCTGATGTCAAGTATAGTGCAGATGGTAAGAGGACACAGATGGAGTATACTTAGACAGAGTAACCTAGTGCAAGGATAGTTGAAGGTAGTCCCAAGAGCTAACAGTCTATGCAGATGATAGGGAATAGATAGATACAGATAGTCCTGGTAATTGCAGTAGATGACAGTAGGAGATTGGTTAGTAAGGAATCCCCTGTGGGGTACTTATCACTTAGATAGGTTAGTAGTAACAGTGTCCATTAGAGAGAGGTGATCCCGTAGCGAGATACGGATCAGCAGCGAGGTTCCGGCTTCAGTTCAGCAAAGGGAAATGTCAGCAGCTCCGACTTCACAGGAGAAGGTGCGGTGAACATGTGGTTTGAACGAGCAATGAGTGAGAGAAAGCCGGCGATTGAAATAGCCGCTCATAGCGGCGCTCAGCAATGATGTCATCCGGTCTTAAAGGTGTATGCGTCTCTTGGATAACAAGATGGGACGCAATTTAGTAAGAGAGAAATATGGAACAAGGATACCAGAGGTACCAGAACATTACAGTACCCCCCCCCCCTTAAAGCCGGCTCCGGAAGGCCTCTAGAACTGGTTTTTCTGGATATTTCGAGTGGAAATTGCGAATCAGTCTAGGGGCATGTATATCGGAGGTATCCAGCCAGGTGTCATCTTGGGGCCCATAGTTCTTCCATCGTACAAGATACTGGAGTCTTCTTCTATGGAAACAGGAATCCAAAATCTCTTTTATCTCAAATTCTTCTCCACCTTCCACTTGTACAGGAGGTGGAGGTGAGATAGTAGGCCTTATTCCTTGGTTAGGAACATGGGGCTTCAGTAGCGACACATGGAAGATGGGATGTATCTTGAGGTCTGTTGGTAATGTGAGTTGTACTGCAGCTTTTCCAATAAGCTTCTCTATTGGGAAAGGTCCCAGAAATAGAGGTCCAAGTTTTTTACTAGGGATTTTTAATCTCAGATTTTTTGTAGAAAGCCAAACAAGATCCCCAATGGCATATTGGGGAGAGGGTTTCCTACGGAGGTCGTAGTACCTCTTTTGTTGGCTATGAGCATGAGATATGGTATTGTTGAGTAATCCCAGAGAATCCTTTATCTGGGCAAGATAATCAGATGCCACTGGATTACTTGATGGCAAGATACGTGGTGGAAGGAGTGTGGGATGAAACCCGTAATTTAGGTAAAATGGACTTTGTTTAGTAGTGCTATGAGTCGCGTTGTTATAGGCGAATTCCGCCAGTGGGAGGAGATCTGCCCAATCGTCCTGTAGATACGAAGTATAGCAACGCAGATACTGTTCAATGCACTGGTTAACTCTCTCTGTCTGTCCGTTGGTCTGAGGGTGGTAGGGAGAAGTAAGTTTACGCTCTATTCGTAGTATCTGACATAGAGCTAGCCAAAACTTTGAGATGAATTGTGAACCACGGTCAGACAGCAGTGTTTTTGGAATACCATGTAACTTAAAGACATGTTTCACAAGTAATTCCGCTGTTTGTTTGGATGAAGGTAGTTTTCGGATAGGAGTGAAATGTGCCATCTTGGTCAGATGTTCCACTGACACCAAGATGGTGTTGAATCCTTTGGAAGGTGGTAGTTCCACTATGAAATCTAAGGATACCACTTCCCACGGAACCTGGGGTATCGGTAAACTACAAAGTAACCCCGATGGTTTCGTGTTGTCAATTTTAGACCTTGCACAGATATCACAAGATGAAACGAACTTTTTTACGGTTGTCTTCATGTCTGGCCACCAAAACTGCCTAGTAAGTAGATTGAAAGTTTTAGTCATACCCATATGTCCTGCCATAGGTACATCATGCGACAATTCCAAGATCTTGGTTCGCATAGTAGGGGGTATGTATAATTTATCGTTGTAGTAGAGGAAGCCTTCTGCGTCAGTAGTTAGTTGTGGTGGAGGTGAGTCCAGTCCTATGCTGTGCAAAATCTCCTCCTTCAGGGAGCGAACGACACCGATAATACGTTCAAGTGGTATTATAGGAACTGAGGGAACCTCGGTACAATCTTTCTCGGCTAGTCGTGAAAGCGCATCCGCTTTTTTATTTTTGTCTGCGGACGTGTAAGTCACTAAAAAATTAAATCTCAGAAAGAATAACGACCACCGTACCTGCCGGTGGGAAAGAGTTCTATTAGTCTGAAGGTATTGAAGGTTTTTGTGATCAGTATAAATCAGGATTGGCAATTGAGTGCCCTCAAGTAGATGTCGCCAATTCTCTAACGCCAGTTTTATGGCTAATAACTCCTTCTCTCCTACTGGGTAGTTCACCTCGGGGCTGCTTAATGACTTTGAGAAGAAAGCAACTGGGTGAAGAGGTGAGGTGTTTGTTGGTCGTTGTGAGAGAACTGCTCCTACTGCCATATTTGACGCATCTACCTCCAAGATGTATTGAAGGGATGGGTCTGGATGGCATAGTATGGGGGCAGTAGTAAAGCTTGATTTCAGCAGACAGAATGCTTCATTTGCTTCTTTTGACCAATTGAATGGTTTCTTCGTGCTTGTGAGTTGTGTGAGAGGTCTCACAATCGCAGAGAAGTTCTTGATGAACTTTCTATAGTAGTTAGAGAATCCTAGGAACCTTTGTAATGCTTTGCGAGTGGTTGGCACAGGCCAATCCAGAATGCAGGATATTTTGCTCATGTCCATTTTGATTCCATTTTTAGATATAATATATCCTAGGAATAGTACTTCCTCTTTATGAAACAAACATTTCTTTGATTTAACATATAAGTTATGTGCAAGTAGTCTTGACAACACAAGTCTCACATGTTTTATGTGCTCAGGTAAGGAATGAGAATAGATAAGTATATCGTCCAAATATACTACCACACAAACATCAAGCAAGTCTCTGAATATCTCATTTATAAACCGTTGGAAGGCTGCGGGAGCATTACATAGCCCAAATGGCATTACAAGGTACTCAAACAGTCCGTATCTGGTTCTGAATGCCGTCTTCCATTCATCCCCTTTACGGATTTGAATTAAATTGTATGCCCCTTTTAGGTCCAATTTTGAAAAGAAAGAAGCTCCACGCACCTGTTCGATAAGTTCAGGAATAAGAGGTAAAGGATAACGATCCTTTATTGTAATGGCATTTAATTGTCTGAAATCAATGATAGGCCTAAGCCTAGAATCCTTATTGCGGACAAAGAAGAGTCCAGCAGCAGTGGAGGAAGTAGAAGGTCGGATGAATCCTTTTGCCAAGTTCTCATCCAGATACTCCTTAAGATGAGAGAGTTCATCCTGTGAGAGAGGATAAACATGTCCGAAAGGCAACTTGCTATTAGGGAGTAGATCGATACAACAATCATAGTCCCTATGGGGAGGTAGCATTTGAGCGTTTTTCTCAAGGAAAACCTCCGATAAATCCTGATAACACTTGGGAATAATGTCATCCGGCAGTACAGACAGGATCCTATCATATGTGGGGAGATTACACGTCGTTTCACAATAGTGAGAAGAGAAGGCTAGCGTTCTTGTTTTCCAATCGATGATTGGTTGATGTATGTGTAACCAGGGAAGTCCCAAAATGATTGGAAAATGTGGTGAAGTTAATACATCAAAGGTGGTGGTCTCCACATGAGACTCGTCAGCAGTTATAAGGAGTGCCTGTGTCTGACTGGTGATAGGACCAGAGGATAAAGGGGTACCGTTAATAAAACTAACGGAGACAGGTTTGGGTTTAGAAACAATAGGTATTTTATTAAGGAAGACAAAACAAATGTCAATGTAGTTTCCACAAGATCCTGTGTCGATCATAGCCTTGGTGGTGATCCTAGTTTGGTCCCACTGCAATGTTAAATGAACAAAAAGATAAGGATTAGAGAAGGAAGTTGTGAGTCCCCCTAGCAAGACATTTGAACACTCACCCTCTTTTCTGCGGACAAGGGGACAGCCGCTTATCAAATGATTCGGGGATGCGCAGTACATGTAGAGATGTTCGGTTTTCCTCCTGGCACGTTCAGAAAGGGTCAGAGGTGGGCGTATCATTCCTACTTCCATAGGTGTAGGGTCAGCAGGCAACATCCGAGAAGGACTGGATAATGGTGAGCCCATCTTCTCAGCCTTTCTTTCTCGTAGTCGTCTGTCAATATTGATACTGGTCTGTATCAGTCCCTCTAGAGTGCCAGGTAAATCCGCTCGGGCGAGCTTGTCTTTAACGGCCTCAGATAGGCCGAGTCTAAACTGCGTTCTCAAAGATGTGTCGTTCCACCCTGAATCAGGGGACCATCTTTTAAAATTTCCCACGAAATCTTCAACAGGTCTCCTTCCTTGTTTTAAGGCCCGTAATTGGGTATCAGCGGTACTCTGCTTATTGGGGTCTTCATATAAACTAGCGAGTTGTGCTAGGAATAAAGGGTAAGAATTAAGGAGTGGATCATCCTTTTCAAAGAGAGCGTCTGCCCAGGCCCGGGGTTCACCCGTTAAATAGGAGATGACGGTACAAACCTTAATTTGGTCAGTGGTGTAGGTTAGAGGTTTTAACAATTCACGAAATTTGCTCCGATCACCAGAAAACACTATAGGAGGGTTTATCTTGGGCTCACGGGGCTGAGCAGCAGAAAGCTGTGTGAGACGGCCAACCTGCTGTCTCAAGGTCTGATTTTCGTTTTGTACCTCTGTAAGCGCAAGGATCAATGCATCTACTTGCTGTTTTAATTGTAGTACATGAGTGGATAATTCTGCTGAATCCATATTTTTTTTAAGGCTCGTTCAATCTGTAACGTTCATGCGTTTTTGTTAGTGGATGGATTTACAGCTGCAGAATTATTACACTCAGTAGCCTTGTAGAGATTCTGTTGAACAAACATATCCAACTCTCAGGACTTCATCACAGTGCACAGTCTGTTATGCAATATACATATACTCAATCAGATGTTTAATGGAGGGATAGAATATATGAGAATGTATAGATGAGAGGCAGGCTATTGTATGGTGAACACTAGGAGTAGTATTAGGAGAGTTGCAGGTGATGGTAAGGCAGATAGGTTCTGATGTCTAGTATAGTGCAGATGGTAAGAGGACACAGATGGAGTATACTTAGACAGAGTAACCTAGTGCAAGGATAGTTGAAGGTAGTCCCAAGAGCTAACAGTCTATGCAGATGATAGGGAATAGATAGATACAGATAGTCTTGGTAATTGCAGTAGATGACAGTAGGAGATTGGTTAGTAAGAATCCCCTGTGGGGTACTTATCACTTAGATAGGTTAGTAGTAACAGTGTCCATTAGAGAGAGGTGATCCCGTAGCGAGATACGGATCAGCAGCGAGGTTCCGGCTTCAGTTCAGCAAAGGGAAATGTCAGCAGCTCCGACTTCACAGGAGAAGGTGCGGTGAACATGTGGTTTGAACGAGCAATGAGTGAGAGAAAGCCGGCGATTGAAATAGCCGCTCATAGCGGCGCTCAGCAATGATGTCATCCGGTCTTAAAGGTGTATGCGTCTCTTGGATAACAAGATGGGATGCAATTTAGTAAGAGAGAAATATGGAACAAGGGTACCAGAGGTACCAGAACATTACAGGCTGATATCTGCAGTGATCTCTATTCCCACAGCTCTATGAATATTTTAGAATGTTGCAGAAACTGATCGATGAACAATACTGTGACTGGTATCTGATGTAAAGACAGAAAGCTCTCCCTACCTCACACAGGAACCTATTCCTCCCTACACTGCTAGGAATGTCTCTCTGCACTGTCTGACTCCAAAAAATAAAAACGACTCTCTCCCTGCCTGAATCGCGTGCCTGTCTCTGTCTGATCGCCCGCACAATGACACTACACTCTGCGGCTGCGAGAGCATCCTTTATGTAGTGTGGGGCGTCTACAGCCTGCATTTAGTCCAATCATGGCAGAGATCATTTGATTGGCCAAAGCATGAGGTCAGGGTGCATTCTTTGGCCAAACAGATAACGCGCGGCGCTCGTGCAGTGAATTATGGGAAACTCGAAATTTCCCACGAAGAAGCACATTTGTTCGTCATTCGACGAAGGATCGAATTGGCGAAGTTCGAGTCGAAGGTAAGTCTCGGTTCCATGTTCTTCAGTGTCAGAGGCCAATGTGATTGGCTCTTTCAATGAACATGTTTAGAATCAAACAGGCCAGGAATAGTCTTCACATTTCTCGAGATACATGGCTGACAAATATTACTGTCCCACTTGAAGCAATCCAAACCATATTCTCAGTGTCCATTCCCCTACACCCATAACCCTAACCCCTAAACCTAAGCCTTAACCCTTACTCCCTAACCCTAATCCCCTAACCCTGACCCAAACCCCAACTCCAAACCCTAACTCTACCCCTACCCTCAACTCTACCCTTAACGCCAACCCTAACCCTCACCCCCTTTCCCCAACCCTAATCCTCTAACCTTAACCCTAACACCCTAGCCCACTAACCCTAACCCCCTAAACTCTAACCCTTACCCTAAGCCCTAACTCTCTAACCCTAACTCCTAACCCTAACCCCTAGCACTAACCTTGACCCAAACCCTCACCCTAACTCCTAACCCTGACCCTAACCCCAACCCTAACCCTTAACACTAACCCTGACCCAAACCCTAACCCTACCTCTAATCCCAACTCTACCCTTAACGCCAACCCTAGCCCTCACCCCCTTTCCCCTTAACCCCCTAGCCCTAACCCCAACCATAACCCTCTAACCTTAACCATAACCCCTTAATCCTAACACTGTAACCCACTAACCCTAACCTCTAACCCCCTAAATCCCTAACCACCTAAACCTCACCCTAACTCTAACCCTAAACCCTAACCTTGCCCCTAACCCTACCCTTAACCGAAACCCTCTAACCCTGAAACCCTAACCCTCACTCTAACCCTAAGCCCTTACCCTAAGCCTTAACCCTAACTCCCTAATCCCCTAACCCTCACCCTAACCCCTAACTCATAACCCCTGACCCAAACCCCAAACCCTAACTCTACCCCTACCCTCAACTCTACCCTTAACACACTAAAACCTGACCGTAAACAGTAACCTTAACCTTAACCCCCTAACCCTAACTCCCTAACCTTAACCCTAAACCCCGAACCCTAACACCCTAGCCCACTAACCCTAACCCCCTAAACTCTAACCCTAAGCCCCAACCCTAACCCTAACCCCTAACACTAACCCCGACTCAAACCCCAACCCTCACCCTAACCCTCACCCTAACCCCAACCCTACCCAAAACCCCAACCCTAACATCAACCCTGATCCAAACCCCCAACTCCAACCCTACCCCTACCTCTAATCCCAACTCTACCCTTAACGCAAACCCTAGACCTCGCCCCTTTTCCCCTTAATCCCCTAGCCCTAACCCCAACTCTAACCCTCTAACCTTAACCCTAACTCCTTAACCCTAACACACTAACCCTAACCCCTAACCTAACCCCCTAACACACTAACCCTAACCCCTAAAATCCTAAACACCTAAACCTCACCCTAACTCTAACCACCTAACCTTACCCCTAAAACTAACCCAAACCCCTAACCCTACCCTTAACCAAAAACATCTAACCCTGAAACCCTAACCCCCACTCTAACCCTAAACAGTAACCCTACCCTACCCCTAACCCCCTAAACCTAACCCTAGCCCTAATCCCCCTTACTCTATTCACCAAACCCTAACTCTAAACCTAACCCATGTATTCAACCCTAAACCTAACCCTAACCCTTAACCTAGCCCTAACCCTAACCCAAACACCTAACCCCTAGCCATACCCCTAACAAAATCACAACCCTAACCCTCCAACCCTAACCATCACTCTAACCCTAACTCCTTAGCCCTAGCATTAACCCCTAACCCTAAACCCCCTAACCCCCCAACCCTATCCCTAGCCCATAACCCTAGCCCTATCCTTAACTCTATACCTAACCCTAACCCAAACACCTAACCCTAAACCCTAGCCATACCCCTAATAATATCCCGACCCTAAACCTCTAACTCTAACCCTCCAACCCTAACCCTAACTCCCTAACCCTAGCCCTAGCATTAACTCTAACCTAAGCCCTAACCCTAATCCCTAAATCCTAACCTAAACCCCTAACCTAACCCCCCCCAATGCTATCCCTAACCCCTAGCCCTATCCTTAACTATCCTAACCCAAGCCCTAACCCTAAACCCCTAACCCTAACCTCCCCCCCAACATTATCCCTAGCCCATAACCCTATCCCTATCCTTAACTCTACCCCTAACCCAACCCCCTAACCCTCACCCTAACACTACCCTTAAACCCTAACCCTAATCCTTTTCTAAACCCTAACACTTAACTACCTAACTGTAGCCCCTAACCCTACCCTAGCAATAACCCAAACCTTAAACCTAACCCTACACCAAACCCTAACCCTATCTAACCCTAGCCCAAGCCCTAAACCCTGAACCCGTATCCCCTAACCCTAAACCCCTAACCTAACATCTCAACTATATCCCTAACCCTTAACCCTATCCCTAGCCCTATCCTTAACTCTACCCCTAACCCAACCCTCACCCTAACCCTGCCCCTAAACCCTAACCCATAATCCTACCCTTCCCTAAACCCTAACCCTAAACCCTAGCCCTAACATTAACCCTAATCCCACCCCTAATCTCCTAACCCTAACTCTAACCCATGTATCCAACCCTAACCCCAAAACTCTAACCCTAAGACCTAACCCTCTAACCCTAACCCCCTAAACCTAACCCTCAAACCTTTACCCTCTAACCCTAATCCTCTATCCCTAACCCTTACCCTACCCCTAACCTTAACCCTAAACCTAACTCTAACATTAAGCCCTAACCCGACCCCCGAACCACTAACCTTAACCCTAAACCTAATCCCTAACCTTAACCCGACCCTAACCCTAACTCCCTAACCTTAACCCTAAACCCCGAACCCTAACACCCTAGCCCACTAACCCTAACCCCCTAAACTCTAACCCTAAGCCCCAACCCTAACCCCTAACCCTGACCCTAACCGCAACCCTAACCCCTAACACTAACCCCGACTCAAACCCCAACCCTCACCCTAACCCTCACCCTAACCCCAACCCTACCCAAAACCCCAACCCTAACATCAAGCCTGATCCAAACCCCCAACTCCAACCCTACCCCTACCTCTAATCCCAACTCTACCCTTAACGCAAACCGTAGACCTCGCCCCTTTTCCCCTTAATCCCCTAGCCCTAACCCCAACTCTAACCCTCTAACCTTAACCCTAACTCCTTAACCCTAACACACTAACCCTAACCCCTAACCTAACCCCCTAACACACTAACCCCTAAAATCCTAAACACCTAAACCTCACCCTAACTCTAACCACCTAACCTTACCCCTAAAACTAACCCAAACCCCTAACCCTACCCTTAACCAAAAACATCTAACCCTGAAACCCTAACCCCCACTCTAACCCTAAAAAGTAACCCTAACCCTACCCTACCCCTAACCCCCTAAACCTAGCCCTAATCCCCCTTACTCTATTCATCAAACCCTAACTCTAAACCTAACCCATGTATTCAACCCTAAACCTAACCCTAACCCTTAACCTAGCCCTAACCCTAACCCAAACACCTAACCCCTAGCCATACCCCTAACAAAATCACAACCCTAACCCTCCAACCCTAACCATCACTCTAACCCCTAACCCTAAACCCCTAACCCCCCAACCCTATCCCTAGCCCATAACCCTAGCCCTATCCTTAACTCTATACCTAACCCTACCCCTAACCCAAACACCTAACCCTAAACCCTAGCCATACCCCTAATAATATCCCGACCCTAAACCTCTAACTCTAACCCTCCAACCCTAACCCTAACTCCCTAACCCTAGCCCTAGCATTAACTCTAACCTAAGCCCTAACCCTAATCCCTAAATCCTAACCTAAACCCCTAACCTAACCCCCCCCAATGCTATCCCTAACCCCTAGCCCTATCCTTAACTATCCTAACCCAAGCCCTAACCCTAAACCCCTAACCCTAACCTCCCCCCCAACATTATCCCTAGCCCATAACCCTATCCCTATCCTTAACTCTACCCCTAACCCAACCCCCTAACCCTCACCCTAACACTACCCTTAAACCCTAACCCTAATCCTTTTCTAAACCCTAACACTTAACTACCTAACTGTAGCCCCTAACCCTACCCTAGCAATAACCCAAACCCTAAACCTAACCCTACACCAAACCCTAACCCTATCTAACCCTAGCCCAAGCCCTAAACCCTGAACCCGTATCCCCTAACCCTAAACCCCTAACCTAACATCTCAACTATATCCCTAACCCTTAACCCTATCCCTAGCCCTATCCTTAACTCTACCCCTAACCCAACCCTCACCCTAACCCTGCCCCTAAACCTAAACCCTAACCCATAATCCTACCCTTCCCTAAACCCTAGCCCTAACATTAACCCTAATCCCACCCCTAATCTCCTAACCCTAACTCTAACCCATGTATCCAACCCTAACCCCAAAACTCTAACCCTAAGACCTAACCCTCTAACCCTAACCCCCTAAACCTAACCCTCAAACCTTTACCCTCTAACCCTAATCCTCTATCCCTAACCCTTACCCTACCCCTAACCTTAACCCTAAACCTAACTCTAACATTAAGCCGTAACCCTAACCCGACCCCCGAACCACTAACCTTAACCCTAAACCTAATCCCTAACCTTAACCCGACCCTAACCCTAACTCCCTAACCTTAACCCTAAACCCCGAACCCTAACACCCTAGCCCACTAACCCTAACCCCCTAAACTCTAACCCTAAGCCCCAACCCTAACCCCTAACCCTGACCCTAACCGCAACCCTAACCCCTAACACTAACCCCGACTCAAACCCCAACCCTCACCCTAACCCCAACCCTACCCAAAACCCCAACCCTAACATCAACCCTGATCCAAACCCCCAACTCCAACCCTACCCCTACCTCTAATCCCAACTCTACCCTTAACGCAAACCGTAGACCTCGCCCCTTTTCCCCTTAATCCCCTAGCCCTAACCCCAACTCTAATCCTCTAACCTTAACCCTAACTCCTTAACCCTAACACACTAACCCTAACCCCTAACCTAACCCCCTAACACACTAACCCCTAAAATCCTAAACACCTAAACCTCACCCTAACTCTAACCACCTAACCTTACCCCTAAAACTAACCCAAACCCCTAACCCTACCCTTAACCAAAAACATCTAACCCTGAAACCCTAACCCCCACTCTAACCCTAAACAGTAACCCTAACCCTACCCTACCCCTAACCCCCTAAACCTAGCCCTAATCCCCCTTACTCTATTCATCAAACCCTAACTCTAAACCTAACCCATGTATTCAACCCTAAGCCTAACCCTTAACCTAGCCCTAACACTAACCCTAACCCAAACACCTAACCCCTAGCCATACCCCTAACAAAATCACAACCCTAACCCTCCAACCCTAACCATCACTCTAACCCTAACTCCTTAGCCCTAGCATTAACCCCTAACCCTAAACCCCTAACCCCCCAACCCTATCCCTAGCCCATAACCCTAGCCCTATCCTTAACTCTATACCTAACCCTACCCCTAACCCAAACACCTAACCCTAAACCCTAGCCATACCCCTAATAATATCCCGACCCTAAACCTCTAACTCTAACCCTAACTCCCTAGCCCTAGCATTAACTCTAACCCTAACCTAAGCCCTAACCCTAATCCCTAAATCCTAACCTAAACCCCTAACCTAACCCCCCCCCCAATGCTATCCCTAACCCCTAGCCCTATCCTTAACTATCCTAACCCAAGCCCTAACCCTAAACCCCTAACCCTAACCTCCCCCCCAACATTATCCCTAGCCCATAACCCTATCCCTAACCCAACCCCCTAACCCTCACCCTAACACTACCCCTAAACCCTAACCCTAATCCTTTTCTAAACCCTAACACTTAACTACCTAACTGTAGCCCCTAACCCTACCCTAGCAATAACCCTAAACCTAACCCTACACCAAACCCTAACCCTATCTAACCCTAGCCCAAGCCCTAAACCCTGAACCCGTATCCCCAAACCCTAACCCTAAACCCCTAACCTAACATCTCAACTATATCCCTAACCCTTAACCCTATCCCTAGCCCTATCCTTAACTCTACCCCTAACCCAACCCTCACCCTAACCCTGCCCCTAAACCTAAACCCTAACCCATAATCCTACCCTTCCCTAAACCCTAACCCTAAACCCTAGCCCTAACATTAACCCTAATCCCACCCCTAATCTCCTAACCCTAACTCTAACCCATGTATCCAACCCTAACCCCAAAACTCTAACCCTAAGACCTAACCCTCTAACCCTAACCCCCTAAACCTAACCCTCAAACCTTTACCCTCTAACCCTAATCCTCTATCCCTAACCCTTACCCTACCCCTAACCTTAACCCTAAACCTAACTCTAACATTAAGCCGTAACCCTAACCCGACCCCCGAACCACTAACCTTAACCCTAAACCTAATCCCTAACCTTAACCCGACCCTAACCCTAACTCTCTAACCCTAACTCTTACCGTAACCATAACCCTAAACCTAATCCTAAACCCTTAACCTAACCCTAAAACTAACCCTATCCCCTAACCCCTCACCCTAACTCTCTAACCCTAACCCCCTCCCTCTGCCTCACCCTAACCCTAACCCTAAACCCAAACTCTAACCCTAATCCAAATCCTAACTAGATAGACAGACTTAGAACTAAACTAGAGAAACTTAACATGAATAAATCACCGGGACCGGATGGCTTGCACCCGAGGGTTCTTAAAGAGCTCAGCCAGGTGATTTCCAGACCATTATTCTTGATCTTTAAGGATAGTTTACAGACGGGTATGGTGCCAGCTGATTGGAAAAAAGCCAACGTGGTACCAATATTTAAAAAGGGGCCGAGATGTATCCCGGGTAACTATAGGCCGGTCAGCCTAACATCAGTAGTCTGCAAGATTTTGGAGGGGATGTTAAGGGACCACATACAAGACTTTAGTAATGAAAACTGTATTATTAGTAGTAATCAGCATGGATTCATGAAAAATCGTTCTTGCCAAACCAATCTATTAACCTTCTACGATGAAGTGAGCTGCCACCTAGATAAAGGTAAGCCTGTGGATGTGGTGTATCTGGATAAAGGTAAGCCTGTGGATGTGGTGTATCTGGATAAAGGAAGGTCTGTGGATGTGGTGTATCTGGATAAAGGAAAGCCTGTGGATGTGGTGTATCTGGACTTTGCAAAGGCCTTTGAAACCGTTCCCCACAAACGCTTACTGTTCAAACTAAGGAAGGTAGGTATGGACCATAGGGTGAGTACCTGGATAGAGAACTGGCTCCAGGGGAGAGTCCAGAGGGTGGTGATAAATGGGGAGTACTCGGATTGGGCAGGTGTGGAAAGTGGGGTCCCCCAGGGTTCTGTCCTGGGACCAATCCTGTTTAATTTACTCATTAATGATCTAGAGGAGGGGATATCTAGTACAATCTCGGTATTTGCGGATGATACTAAACTAAGCATGCCAATATCTTCTATGCAGGATGTGGAAACCTTATAAGGGGACCTGAACAAAATAATGGGGTGGGCAACTACATGGCAGATGAGGTTTAACCACTTAAGCCCCGGAAGATTTTACCCCCTTCCTGACCAGACCCCTGTTTCAACTTGGCACTTCGTGACTTTAACTGACAATTGCGCGGTCATGCAATGCTGTACCCAAACAAAATGTATGTCCTTTTTTTCCCCACAAACAGAGCTTCCTTTTGGTGGTATTTGATCACTTCTGCGCTTTTTATTTTTTGCGTTATTAATAAAAAAAGAGCGCAAATGTTGCGAAAAAATGTCATTTTCAACTTTGTCTTTTAAAAAAATATCCAATATATTCAATTTATGTCATATTTTTTGGCCAAAATGTATTTAGCTACATGTCTTTGACAAAAAAATTTCAATAAGCGTATTTTTATAGGTTTGCGCAAAAGTTATAGCGTCTACAAACTATGGTGTAAATACTGACATTTACGCAGCTTTAATGTCTGACTGCCTAGCTCATTTCATGAAGTGCTAAAATGGCAGGGCAGTACAAAACCCCCCCAAACTACCACTTTTTGGAAAGTAGACATCCTAAGGAATGTCCTGAGAGGCATGTTGAGCTCATTGAATATTTCATTTTTTTGTCACAGGTGTTTGAAAAATGACTAAAAAAAAAAAAAATTTTTTTTTTTACACAAAGTTGTCATTGAAATGATATAATGATATATTGCTCACACATGCCATGGGTATATGTGTAATTACACCCAAAAATATATTCTGCTGCTTCTCCTGAGTACAGGGATACCACATATGTGAGACTTCTTGGGAGCCTACCTGTGTACGGGACCCCGAAAAACCAATCACCACCATCAGAATTTCAAAGGGCGTACATTTTTCATTGCATTTTCTCACTACCTATAACGGTTTAGGAGGCCCTGAAATGTCAAGATACCACAAAACCCCCCCAAATGACCCCATTTTGGAAAGTAGACACCACAAGCTGTTTGCTGAGAGGCATGGTGAGTCCATGGAATATTTTATATTTTGCCACAAGTTTTTACACAACGTTGTCACTAAAAGATACATTTCTCACACATGACATGGGTATATGTGGAATGACACCCCAAAATACATTCTGCTGCTTCTCCTGATTATGGGGATGCCCCATGTGTGAGACTTTTTGGGAGCCTAGCTGTGTACGAGACCCCAAAAATCAATCACCATCTTCAGGTTTTCTAATGGCGTAAATTTTTGATTTTACTCCTCACTACCCATCACAGTTTCGGAGGCCCTGAAATTTCAAGATAGCACAAAACCCCCCCAAATGACCCCATTTTGGAAAGTAGACACCCCAAGCTATTTGCTGAGAGGCATGGTGAGTCCATGGAATATTTTATATTTTTCCACAAGTTTCGGGAAAATAACATTTTTTTTTATTTTTTTTTTTTAACACAAAGTTGTCACTAAATGATATATTGCTCACACATGCCATGGGAGTATGTAAAATGACACCCCAAAATACATTCTGCTGCTTCTCCTGAGTACAGGGATACCATATGTGTGAGAATTTTTGGGAGCCTAGCTGTGTACGCGACCCCGAAAACCAATACCCATCTTCAGGTTTTCTAATGGCGTAAATTGCTGATTTTACCACTGCACTACCTGTCACAGTTTCAGAGGCCCTGAAATTTCAAGATAGCACAAAACCCCCCCAAATTACCACATTTTGCAAAGTAGACACCCCAAGCTATTAGCTGAGAGGCATGGTGAGTCCATGGAATAGTTTATATTTTGCCACAAGTGTCGGGAAAATTATTATTTTTTGTTTTTGTTTTTTTACACAAAGTTGTCAGTAAATGATATAATTCTCACACATGCTATGGGTATATGTGAAATGACACCCCAAAATACATTCTGCTGCTTCTCCTGAGTACAGGGATATCACATGTGAGAGACTTTTCTGCAGTCTAGCCGAGTACAGGACCCCGAAAACCCATCCCCACTTTCAGGCTTTCCAAGGGCGTAAATTGTTGATTTCACTCCTGACTACCTATCACAGTTTCGGAGGCCATGAAAGACAGCACAAACCCCCCCCCCCCCCAAATGACCCCTTTTTGGAAAGTAGACACCCTAAGCTATTTGCAGAGAGGCATGTTGAGTGTTTTGCAGATCTCACTTTTTGTCACAAAGTTTTGGAAATTGAAAAAAGAGGAAAAAAATAAATTTTCCTGTTTTTTCTTCATTTTCCAAAAAAAATGAGAGCTGCAAAATACTCACCATGCCTCTCAACAAACAGATTGGAGTGTCTACTTTGCAAAATGGGGTCATTTGGGGGGGGGGGGGTTGTGCCATCTTGGCATTTCATGGACTTCAAAAGCGTGATAGGTAGTAAGGAGTGAGATCAACAATTTACACCCTTAGAAAGCCAGAAGGTGCAGATTGGTTTTCCGGGTCCTGCATGCGGCTAGACTGCCAAAAAGTCTCACACATGGGGTATCCCTGTACTCAGGAGAAGGAGCAGAATGTATTTTGGGGTGTCATTTCACATATACCCAAGGCATGTGTGAGCATTATATCATTTACTGACAACTTTGTGTAAAAAAACAAAAAAAAGAATAATTTTCCAGAAACTTGTGGCAAAATATAAACTATTCCATGGACTCACCATGCCTCTCAGCTAATAGCTTGGGGTGTCTACTTTGCAAAATGTGGTAATTTGGGGGGGTTTTGTGCTATCTTGAAATTTCAGGGCCTCTGAAACTGTGACAGGTAGTGCAGTGGTAAAATCAGCAATTTACGCCATTTGAAAACCTGAAGACGGGGATTGGTTTTCGGGGTCGCGCAAACAGTAAGGCTCCCAAAAAGTCTCACACGTGGTATCCCTGTACTCAGGAGAAGCAGCAGAATGTATTTTGGGGTGTCATTTCACATATACCCATGGCATGCGTGAGCAATATATCATTTAGTGACAACTTTCTGTAAAAAACAAAAAACAAATTGTCATCTTTCTGAAACTTAGGGCAAAATATAAAATACTCCATGGACTCAATATGCCTCTCAGCAAATAGCTTTGGGTGTCTACTTTTCAAAAAGGGGTCATTTGGGGGGGTGTTTAAACAGTCCTGACATTTTATGCTCAATCTTAGCCACACATCACCCACTCTTCTAACCACTTGAAAACCAAGCCTTTTCTGTGCCTTTTTGTTTACATGAAAAAATATATTTTTTTCACAAGAAAATTACTTTGAACCCCCAAACATTATATATTTCTTTAAAGCAGAGGCCCTATAGAATAAAATGGTGGATGTTGCAATTTTTTTTGTCGCACGGTATTTGCGCACAGATTTTCCAAACGCAGTTTCTGCGAAAAAAAATAAAATTAAATTTATTGCACAAATACACTATATAATTCCAACTTGTTTGGTAAAATGTAAAAGATGATCTTATGCCGAGTATATAGATACCAAACATGACATGCTTTAAAAATTGTGCACACCTGTGCAGTGGCAACAAACTACGTACATTTTTAAAAGCCTTTAAAAGTCTTTACGGGTTACCACTGTAGACTTACAGAGGAGGTCTGCTGCAAGTATTACTGCCCTCGACCTGGCGTTCACGGCGATACCTCACATGCATGCTGCAATTGCGGTTTACATATGACACTAGACCAACGCTTGCGTGCGCCATTGCGCGCAAGCATGGGGGGACAGGGGGGGGGCTTGATTTTTTTATTTTTTTATTTTGCGTTTTTATGTTATTTTGACACCTTTCCTTTAATTTTTTTTTTTTTTAATCATTTTTATTGTTATCACAGTGAATTTCAATATCCCCTATGATAGCAATCTGTAGTGACAGGTACTCTTTTTTTAAAAAATTGGGGTCTTTTAGACTCTAGATCTCTCCTCTGACCTTAATGCATCTGACCACACCAAAATTGGTGTGATAAAATACTTTCCCAATTTCCCAATGGCCCTGTTTATTTCTGGCGAAACAGAAGTCATGAAATGCTCGTAGCTTCCGGTATCTTAGGCCATAGAGATGATTGGAGCCATTCTCATCTCCAATCAGCTCTATGGTTAGATAATTGAACCACCGGCTGCACTCTCGGGTTAACCGGTGGGACAGGAGAGCCCGAGAAAAACCACGGAAGGCGGCGGTGGGGGGGGGAGGCCCCTCCCACTGCATGTAAAAGCAGTCTAGCGGCCAATTACCTGCTAGGATTGCTTTTACATGTAAGCCGACCGCTGGCTGTAAAAAACGATACCAAGATGATGCCTAAATCTGCAGGCATCATCCTGGTATAACCACTCAAAGTCCAGCAACGTACGAGTACATTGCTGGTCTTTGTTTGGCATATAGTGTAGGTTTTTTTTTTTTCATGCAGCCTGTGGGCTGAACGGAAAAAAGAGAACCTATCAGAAATCAGCACAGGAATATTGTGTAGTATTACTCATCATTAACCGCCCAAACATCCACCCACTGAATTTAATGATGGGTATACACGACACTATCTACGTATACCAAAATAGGATTTTTTTTTTTTCAAATATAAATTTTATTCAGGAATATTCATACAAAAAAAACAAGGTACATACATTTACTTCCAAGTGAAATTTACAGTATTTTTTGACACATAATTTAATCTTCATCTTCCACTTTTTACCTCTTATATTCCCTCACTTTTTTCTCTCTTCCCTCCCTCCCTCCCTCCCTCAAAAAAAAAAAAAAATTTTTATTTAAATTACCCATTTATCCACAGCTAATGTTCAAGTGATCAAAGCAATCAATAAGCTCTTCCGGGTTGCTTTATCCTATTGTAAGTTGTTTCCCTTCTTCCGAGATTATAAATTGGCTCCACCCCTCCCATATTTTCTTATATCTTCCCTGCCTATTCTGAGAGGATGCAATCATCTCTTCCATTCTCCTTATTTCCTCTACTCTGTTAACCCATTCTCCTATCGAGGGGGGATGTGCTTTTTTCCAATTACTCGGTATACATGCCTTTGCTGCATTTATCAAGAATGGGACAATCGAGTTTTCATATCTCTTTGTCGGTATATCTGACAAATGTAGCAGAAAAAGGGCTGGTTTTTCCTCTATTCTATTTTCAGTAAATTTCTGGATTATATCTTTTACTCTTCCCCAAAAGGGTTTAACTTCTGTACATGTCCAGAGAATATGGACTAGCGTGCCTATTTCTTTTTTACATCTCCAGCATTCACTGGTTTCTCTTGGATACCAATTGTGTAATTTCTCAGGGGTAATATACCATCTCATCATGAACTTATAGTTCATCTCTTGAGTCTTGGTACATCTAGCTGGCTTAAAAGCTAGTCTCACTATTCTCTGTACCTGCCCTTCTGTTAGTTCATACCCCAGATCTTTCTCCCACTTTCCCACCCACAGAGGTTTAAATTGCTCCTCTGGGTCTATCAGTAAATCGTAGGCGATTGATAATGTATGCGATAGTTTCCCTGGTTCCACACAGAGCTTTTCAAATTTTGTTAATGCTCTACTATACTTCTCTGAGCTCTGTATAGAATCCAGGAAATGATGTAATTGCGCTGCTTGCCAAAAAGGCAAGCCATACGCACCATCTCTCTCCAGCAATTCACTCATTGAGACCCAGTTATTTTGTATAAGGAATGATGAGGCTTGTTCCTGTTTCTTTTCTCTCAATGGTATAAAGCTTCTGGAGTCTAAGCCCGGAGTAAACTGCGGATTCCCTAATATTGGAAATAAAGGTGATTCCTTCTTCGTTAGTTTACTATATATGTTCGGGTGCGAGCATATCCGCAGTGTGTTTCCTATTATTGGGTGATTTTTCAATTCCTTAGGTAACCACTGGTAAACCCATATCGCCCTCTTTAAATCTATCTCTGTTTGAGTCTGTTCAATTTGTATCCAAAGTTTACTTTCTGAGTGATGCCACCAATCCAATATCCTACTCATATGTGCTGCATAATAATAAACTCGGACATCTGGCAAAGCAAGGCCCCCATTCTTTTTCGATAAGGTTAAAGTTCTACGTGCTATGCGAGGTCTTTTGTGAGCCCATATATATTTTACAAAAAGAGAGTGTATTGTCTTAAAAAAAGCACTCGGTATCTTAACTGGAAGCGCACGTAATAGATATAAAAATTTTGGTAGTACTATCATTTTCAATAAGTTACATTTACCGAACCAAGAATGTAGCCCGCCGTTCCATTGTTTAAGTAGTTTCCTAGTCATTGCCAAGAGTGGTGAAAAATTGAGGTCGAACACCTGTATTAACTTCGCTGGTATGTAAGTCCCCAGGTATTTCACTGCGTCCTCTTTCCATTTGAAACCAAAACTGTCTCTCAATAAGTTAATTTGAGCTGTGGATAATCCCACGCCCATTGCTTCTGATTTTCCATAATTAATCTTTAAATAAGACAAAGTGTTAAATTTTTTAAATTCCTGTAGAAGATTTGGCAGTGAGATACCCGGTTTAGTCAGGGAAAATAACAAATCATCTGCGTAAGCAGCTACTTTATATTGCACTTCTTTTACCTCTATCCCTTCAATATCCTGATTCAGTCTGACTCTGCACAGGAAAGGTTCCACCGTCAAGGCAAACAAGAGGGGTGACAGGGGACATCCCTGTCTAGTACCATTCCTTATTGGGAAAGCTTCTGATAATAACCCGTTGGCCTTCACTCTGGCTATCGGTTCCGTGTATACCCTGGTAATCTTCTCTAACATATTTTTTCCTAATCCAATGTGTCTGAGTACAGAGAACAGAAACGGCCATCCCACTCTATCAAATGCCTTCTCTGCATCTGTACTCAGCACAACATAAGGGATCTTTTTTTCTTTTGCTACTTGCATCAAATTGAGGATTCTTGTTGTATTGTCTTTTGCCTCTCTAGATGGCATAAAGCCAATAAGGAGTTCTGCCAGTCTACTTGCCAAAATTTTAGTCAGTACTTTTAAATCCACATTTAATAGGGATATTGGCCTATAGCTGCCACATGCCGCTGGATCTTTACCCTCTTTTAGTATCAAAGAGATATGGGCTGTAAGTGTATCTCTCGCCAATTTCCCTTCCGGACCTGATGCATTATATAGCTTTACCATATACGGTCCCAAGATATGGAACAGTACCTGGTAATATTGTACCGTTAGGCCGTCTGGGCCAGGTGCCTTCCCGGGATTCATGGCTCTAATTGCCTGTTTTATTTCCTCTAGTGTAATCTCAGCCTCCAGGCTTTCCCGGTCCTCCTCCGAGAGTCTAGGCATCCGTGATTGAACCAGATACTGATCCATATCTTGCTGTTGGGGGGGTGTCTCCTGTAGATTATATTGAGAAGTATAATATATCTCAAATTCTTTCAATATTTGTTTAGGTAAAGTTTTTTTAATTCCCTCTCTTGATGTAATAAATGGTATGTAAGATCTTGTCCTCTGCTCGCGCACAGTTCTAGCCAATACTTTCCCACATTTATCACCCGCCTCATAATTTAACTTGCAGCACCTTTGTAGGGCAGCTTTTGCTTTATACTGTAACAAGTCCGTTATCTGTTTCCTGACTAGATTTAACTCAATCAAGATTGCATCTATTGGTCTTTGTTTATGTTCTATCTCTAGTTCCCTAAGTTTTCCCAGGAGTTGTGACAGTTGCTCATTCCTTTCTTTTTTAATACGTGCTCCATGTTTTATGAGGAGTCCTCTCACAACTACCTTATGGGCCTCCCAGAGTATTCCCATCTTACAGTCCGGTTGTTCGTTTATTTCAAAAAAGCTTTTCATTTCTTTCTCAACTTCCCTTAATATCTCTTCTTTTTGTAACAGACTTTTGTTTAGCCTCCAGAAGCTCCTCCCCTGTGCAGAGTTCGCTGCTAAATTATACAGCAAGGATATAGGTGCATGGTCCGACCATGTGATACTACCTATACTTGTTTTTTGAACTGATTGTAATTGGGCATGTGGTATAAAGAAAAAGTCAATTCTAGAGTAGGTCTTATGCGGCGTAGAAAAAAATGTGTACTCCTTTTCAGAGGGATGTTGTAACCGCCATGCATCTATAAGTTGAGCTTTATATAGTGTCTTTAAGATTTTTTTATTCCTTCCTACTGAAAAAGTCGATGTCCCTGTTGATATATCCAGTACTGGTGTTAATGGGCAATTAAAGTCTCCTCCCATAATTAACTGTCCCTCTGAAAACCTCATAAATTTCTCTATTACTTTAGCTATAAATCTATCCTGTCTGCTATTGGGCGCATAAATTGTTGCTATTGTTATTTGTATTTCTCCTATTTTCCCCTTAACAAACAGAAATCTTCCTTCCGGGTCTTGCATTTTATCTTGAAAAGTCCAAGGGACAGAGTTTGCAATAAGTATGGAAACTCCTCTTGCTTTTGATTGTGTATAAGTGGAATGGTATGCATATGGAAAATTTCTGTTTTTAAGAAAGGGTAATTTATCCGTCCTGAAGTGCGTTTCTTGAATCAGCGCTATACTAGTATGTAACTGCTTCAGATCAGATAGTAGCATGTGCCTTTTTTCTGGTACATTAAGTCCCTTGACATTATATGAGACCACCTTTATATTTTACATCATTAGCTCGTGGCAAGAAAAAAAAAAAAAACCCCGCCTTTTTTAAACCCCCACCCCCCCTTTACCCCCCTCCTACCCCCTTCCTACGGGTTCGAGAGGGACGATCTCTACAAGAGAGCGGCCCTCTCCTCCGTAGTTTCGGATAATAAAAAAACGTATCCTTATTTCACACGGTCACTTTCGTGCCACTTGTGTGACTTTATAAGTAGGGTCGTGCCCTGAAGTGATTCTCTGTGGACTCTCCTCCACCTCCTCCCGCCGCTTTTTATGCACACATTCTAACCTTATTTTATTCTAAGGTTTGCCGGAGTTTCCCTCTTTCCCTTCATAATCTTCGGCTTCCCCCAATAGGTAGAGGCATTCCCTTCTCATTAAATTACCAAAGGACATCAAGATACTTGAGTTATGACCCAGGGGATAGGTGGGGGGGAAGTAGGGTTGAGAGTAACCTCCCTCTTCCCTTCCTTCACTTCCCCAACTATCTCTCCCCTCGATCACCCAAGTGCCATTCATCACAAAATAAGCATCACAACACTTTCAAATTCAATAGTTCAATCCCCTCCTTCCTTCCTCTCCCCAATAGTGGGGAGGAAGGTACTTAATCTATAAATCCCCTAAAACTTCCCTCTACCACCACCAGTTAATGACTACTTCCATCATAAATTCCAGAATTGTGATGAGAGGAAAAAAAAAAAAAAAACCCCTCAATACCCCCCCCTTCTCCCCCTTAAAATTAGTGACTAGAGGAATACCTTCCATCATAAATTCCAAAAATTGTGTCAAAAAAAAAAAAAAACCCAGGACCCCCCCCCCTCCCCCCCATAAAATTAGTGACTAGAGGAATAACTTCCATCATAAATTCCAAAATTGTGTCAAAAAAAAAAAAAAACCCCAGGACCCCCCCCAAAGCCCCCCCCCCTCTCCCCCATAAAATTAGTGACTAGAGGAATAACTTCCATCATAAATTTCAAAATTGTGTCAAAAAAAAAAAAAAAAGGGGGGGGTGGAATATATCAGAGTAGATCAAGGAGTAAACCAAAAAGGTGATAATTAACCCTTAATTCCCATAAGGGGATCTCGCTACAATCTCTTAATAGTTAAATTTCTTTATCTTCTTTCTTCTCTTGATAGTGTCTCTGATCTTTTCTCCCTTTGTTGATGGTATGTTGGCGGATTTTCATTGGGCAATCGGTTCAGCCAATTCACTATTTGAATAGGATCTGTTTCTATAAACCGGAAGAATGCCATCCTGTCCTGATATGTCCTAAGGTTAAAATACTGTCCATTCCTACGGAATGTTACAGAGAATGGGAACCCCCACCTGTATGTACATCCTGCTTTTCTTGCCAAGTCTAGTAACGGTTTCAAAAGAGCTCTTCTCCTCAATGTACCTCTGGCAATATCTGCATATATCCTAACTAGCCCTCCTTCCACTTTTATATCCTGGGTTTCCCATGCCAGTCTTAAGATCGCTTCTTTATGTTCATAATGAAATAGTCTGCAGATCACATCCCTTGGGCTTCTCTCATCCTTATTTCTAGGGCCAAGGGTTCTATGTATTCTTTCTATCTCCAGTTGTTCCGGGTATTTGTCCTTCATGATCTGTTTAAAGATATCTTCTGCTACTCCTAATAGTCTTTCTTTCCCCACCGTTTCGGGTATGCCTCGTATGCGTAGGTTATTACGTCTATTTCTGTTTTCTATCTCCTCCAACTGTAATTGTATCTTCTCGTCTATCTCCCTTTGTATGTCTCTTGTTGATTCCAATGATGTTACTCTCTCTTCAATACCTTTTCTGGCCATTGATTCCTCCACTAAGGCTTTTGTAATATTTTGTATATCTTTCTTTATTTCCTGCATTTCTCTCTGATGTACTTCCTCTATTTTGTGAACCATCTGTTCTATGTCCATTTTAGTTGGGAGAGCTTGTAGTATAGCTTTTAACTCAGCGCTGTACTCCAAGCTCTGTGCATAAGTACAAGGTATTTCATTCTCCCTTTGTCTCGCCTCAGGGCTTTCAGGGTAATTCTCAGAGGTAGGAGAAGCAGTCATGGAGCTCGGTACATCCCCTGACTCTGGACTTATTAGGGCACTGTTTCCACATCTTGCCATTTTTACTTCCCTTGGCATTTTATGGTTGTTGGCGAAGTATTTATCTATTTCTCCTTCTGGTTTATTTATCTTGGACTTTATCGTGTTTTTCTTTCCTTTCCTTTTTTTAGATAATGTCATACTTTCCTTTTAATTCTATAGCCAGTTCTCCCCCAGCTTCTAATAACTCCTCTGGGAGACTTTATTTCAAGGGGCACCAAGAGGTAAACAAATAACTGGCAGAAAGGAAATACAGTCCCTTTTTCTTCCTCTTTCTCCCAATTTAACCGCTATGGATATCACAGTCTATGGCCGTCCAGCATATAATGGAGATAGGTAGGTAGAGGTAGAAAGTAAATAAAAAAAAGGTATTATCTCACCCACATTCAAAGCTGTCCTCTTTCGGTAGGTATACAGTCCTTTTTCTCTGAGGAAAACCATTCACGTAAAGGAGCCTAGTAAAATAGAGTGACCCACTGGAGATGTCTTGTACCTGTTCAAGCCAACTTTTCAGGGTTTCCGTCTTCCGCGGCGTCAGTCTCTATCTCCTCACCTATGGGTTTTAGTCCGCTCCGACACCGAGCAGGGAAGATCACCATCCGGGTGTTCCCCCTCCTTTCTCTGCAGTGCAGGATCTCGAGAGGCTGGTGTCCTGATTTCCTCCTACCCTCTTTGCCTTTTTACCACCGTCACCTCTGCGTGCTCCGGGCAGTAAGGGGCTCGGCGGTAGGGGTATTCAGCGGGAGGCCTGAAGTGCAGCCCCTTACCCGGTCGAGCCGCCCACGCTCCGGACGGCGGGACCTGGCTGGGCTCCACCTCTCTCCTCCCGCACAGTACAGCTGCCCTTCCCTCTTCACCCGAGGTGCGGGCTGTTCGGGTGTCGGCGGCTGGGTCACAGCCAAGTTCCGGCTCTCTGGCTCCGCTACCTTAGGGCGTCCTCACGGCGTCTCTATCAGCTCTGGCGGGAGAGATGTTCAACGAGGAGACACACAGCCCACACTCACATCCTCACTTCCGGGCACGCCCCAAAATAGGATTTTAACTGCAGTGCTGAAATCAGAAAATCACCACAGCTGCTATCAGCAAAGGTATCCATATATGCTGAGCGCAAACACTTTTTGTGTCAGAATATATAAAATCAATGTCGTGGCAGCCGACGGGTACCTGCAAGAGAAACAGGTCACAAAAGAATGAAAAAACAAAGTACATTAAGTACAGTAGGAAGAGTAGAAGAACATATAAAATGACTGACACCAGAACAGTTTTTGGATCCTTTTATTTTTCTTTCTAACTGTTGTTCCTTGATTTGGGACTGCGATCTTCCAGCTTGGGTCTCTCAAAATGTCGATGGACATCCAACATCTTTCGAGACACCTACGTCACTCTGCCTGGCCGGGGCTGACTGCCGCAGTAAATATACTGTGCGCAGTCGGCAAGTGGATAGAGAGGCGTCCCAATACTTTTGGTAATATAGTGTATATAGAGAGGCGTCCCAATACTTTTGGTAATATAGTGTATATAGAGAGGCGTCCCAATACTTTTGGTAATATAGTGTTTATAGAGAGGGGTCCCAATACTTTTGGTAATATAGAGTATATAGAGAGGCGTCCCAATACTTTTGGTAATATAGTGTATATAGAGAGGCGTCCCAATACTTTTGGTAATATAGTGTATATATAGAGAGGCGTCCCAATACTTTTGGTAATATAGTGTATATAGAGAGGCGTCCCAATACTTTTGGTAATATAGTGTATATAGAGAGGTGTCCCAATACTTTTGGTAATATAGTGTATATAGAGAGGCGTCCTAATTGTGCTGTTCTCAGTTACTGTATTTGTACATTGCATTATTTATCTTTGTTTCTCCATGTTGTTACTATGCATTGTTGTACTGCTGCCATCTGCTGGCCAGAATTTGCATGCCGCACGTTTTTGTTCATTGTTCCAGTCAGTAAAGTTTTGACATTATGGGCGTGGCTTTTTCACACTGTGTGTCTTGTCAGAGCTAGCAGCCATGTCAGTTCATTAAGGCTGTGTGACTGGAAAACTCTCCTCATTTTTGGACTTGTGTAGGCATCAGTTTTTGACCAGCAGTTAGCTTCAGGATAGACACCAACAGGACAGTATTGATACCACTACTACAGGACAGTATTGTATCACCGTTTATTGCTGTATCTGGATGAATAAACCCCACGTTTGATTTCATCTTCATGCTTGAGTCTGGATTCATCTAACCTGAGCATCTGCCGGTCCTGTCTGCCCCACTGCTTGGATACGAAGGTAGGAAGTCACACAGCTTTTATCAGTTATACCTTCAATGGGGACAGAACAGTCAAAAACTGCCTTAATGTCCACACCCCGACCACAGATTCCCTCAGAGTCCAGTACCACACTCAGGAATCTCCCTTGCAACAGGCCCACATGCAGCAAATCTGCCCGGCTACAGTGAATGTTCCACAAATCTTTGCTCGCATAGCAGAAGAATAAGAATTGTTAATGCACGCGGGGTCCCTCTCCAACCAAACCCCGCAAATCACTCAAAACACCTTAGGAACCTCGCCAGAGTGACCCAGCTCAGCCGCACTGCAATTTTCAGCCCCCAATTCAAAAGTTTATTTTCTTAAAGAGACAGCGCGCCTTAAATAAAAATGGCAGAAAAGGACATCGCACAGTTCCCCAGTGATGAAACTAAGCTAATGCAGCCTGATACTGATCACTACGAAGAACAGGAAGCAGAACCCACACTTCCAGCAGACCAAGTTGTGCGACCAAAACGCTCCCTCAAACCGACACTAAAGGTCAGGGAAAACTATCAAACCACAAAAGACGACCTATGCGATAACCTGGAAGAGTTATGAGTTATGAGGGGGAATGAGTTTCCTCCCTCATGTCAGGACTTAAATCCTCTGGTGATGCCACAAGCTTACAACTTGCCGTCAGGCGGCTGAACACAGCTCATGAAAGATACAAGAGACTGTCCACAAGGTATATAACCTTTCTAAAAGATGCTAATAATGATGAAGCCCTTTCAGAACTGAGCAAGGCAGAATCTTTAGACAGCCAAAGAGACGCCATGGTGCTGCGTGCTAAAGATAAAGCGGAACTCCGTATCTCCCATTTGCAAGAAACTGGATCACACAGATCAAATTCATCTAAACATTCCTCTCGGTCGTACAGATCATCGTGCTCAAGAAGCTCAGCCCTAAGCGACAGATTACTAGAGGCCCGCATAAATGCAGAGCAATCCAAAGTCAGACGTTCCTTCAATGAAAAAGAAGCTCTTGCAAGAGCAGAAGCAGAGGTCAAGAGGGCTGAAGCAGAGGCAGATGCCAAGAGGGTAGAAGCAGAAGCGGAGGCTCGAATAAAGATTCATGAATCAGAGATGGAAGAGGAAATTGCATTAGCTAAAGTAAGACAACTTGAGCAAGCATTGAGCCAAGGTCTTGATCCAGTCTGCTCGCCACCACAGGAAATAGAAGATCCAGCTGATCGCACCAGCGACTATGTACTGGAACAGTTATCTGCACCACCCCCAGTATGCAGTACCGTCCAAGCAGACAACACCAAAACCTCCCAGTCAACTCCACCTACAGCGCCAGTGTCACTCACAGCGCCTAAGCAACCTGATGGCATTCACCCAGATGTGCCTTCTCAAGGACAGCTATTACAGCAAAAAGGCTATCAGGCGTTTCCTGGCCTACCCCCACAGCTCAAGCAGCAGTCATCACAATCTACAGAGGCTCGATCACAGCTCAACCCTGCAGCAACATCATTCTACCCGGAAGCATCGCACCCTTTCACGCCACGCAGGCTACATGCCCCGGCAGCATCACAAGTTGTCATGGCAACAAGCAGTGAGAAATCAGATATGTCTGAGTTTGCCAGGTTTATGGTGAGCACAGAGCTAATTAATACAAGTCTCTCAAAATTTGATGACCGTGCAGAGAGCTACAGAGCTTGGAAGGCAACCTTCAAGGTGGCCATTGCCAACCTCAACTTAACAGCAGAGCAGGAGCTTGACCCCCTAATCAAATGGCTGGGCCCAGGCTCCACAAATCGTATCAAGAGCCTCAGAACTGTTTATGTGGGACAAGCAGATGCAGGTCTCGCTGCCGCCTGGCAGAGACTCGAACGTACCTTCGGCAGTGCATTAGCAACAGAGAAAGCCCTATTCAGGAGACTGCAGAACATCCCAAAGATCAATCTTAAGGATAACCATAAGCTTCAGGATTTGAGTGACCTACTCATGGAACTAGAGCTTGCCAAAAGAGACCCTCGTCTGACAGGGCTGTGCTACCTGGATACAGCCCATGGAGTGAACCCAATTGTCGTGAAACTACCATACAGTCTGCAAGAAAAGTGGGCAGCATCAGTCTCAAGGTACAAAAGGGTGCATGACGTCACCTTTCCCCCATTTATCCATTTCTGCAGATTCATTGATGAACAGTCCCAGATGAGGAATGACCCCAGCCTCGATTTCCTGGAGTTCAACACTACAGCTTCAGCGACACCATCATCAAGGTATGAAAGTGTCATGCATAAACACAGAGACTTTAAGAGCAGCGTGAGTGTTAGAAAGACTAACCTACCATCTTCTGCAGCACCCAAGGGTAAACAGTACAATACCTCATCAGGAGACAAATCCTTCAATCGTGAATGTCCTATTCATAAAAAACCACACTCACTGAACAAATGCAGAGGGTTTAGATCCAAAACCATACAGGAGCGCAAGAAAGTCCTCAGCGAGCTTGGGGTATGTTTCAGATGCTGCACTTCATTGGAGCACATGGCTAAGGACTGTAAATCCATCATCAAGTGTGAGGAGTGTCATAGTGAAAGACATGCCTCAGCTATGCACCCAGTTCCACTCCCCAGAGACTCACCAGCTGCCGTCACCACCAGTCCTGCTCCAAGTCATGGCGGGGAGCCCCAGAACCATGCTAGCACAGCCGCCTCTGTTTCCTGCTCATGTTTGGAAGTATGTGGTAAGGGCCGGAGTGAAAAATGTTGTGCCCGCATATGCCTAATCAAGGTCTATCCAGAGGGACTACCAGAAAAGGCAATAAAAATGTATGCCATCATCGACGACCAAAGCAACCGGTCCCTAGCGGGACCTAAATTCTTTGAAGCCTTTGGGATAAAGGGACCATCAGAACCCTACATCTTAACCACCTGCTCAGGCCGCATAGAGACTAGCGGCAGGAGAGCGCAAGGATTCATCGCTTCTCCCATCAGAGGGAATACAGAAATACCCCTACCAACGCTGATTGAATGCGATCAAATACCCAACCATAGGGATGAGATTAATATCCCAGAAGCTGCATTTCACCAACCCCACCTAAGGCACCTAGTCAACGTTATTCCACCTATGGACAACAATGCCGAGATTCTACTCCTGCTTGGCAGAGACAATCTAAGGGTGCACAAGGTGCGTCAACAATGTAATGGTCCTGACTACGCGCCATATGCCCAGAGGCTGGACTTGGAATGGGTAGTCATAGGAAATGCATGCTTGGATCAACCAAGAATTGACTCCTTTAAAACCTACGTGCGTGCAGATGGACGCACAACTTGCATTAAGCCGTGTCCTCATCACTATGAAGTGAAGGAGAAGTCTCCAGACATCATACAACCACCTGACATCATTTCTCCCCTCTTTGCTGACAACTTGGGGAGATCAGTCTTTCACACAACCAAGGATGACGATAAAGTAGCCTTATCAGTAGAGGACAGAGAGTTCATCAAGATAATGGACAGTGAATTCTTTAAAGACGAAACCGATCACTGGGTTTCTCCATTACCTTTCCGAACCACCAGGGTAAGGCTCCCGGAAAATCGGGAGCAAGCGCTATCCAGATTTAAATCTCTTTGTAAGATTCTGGTACCTTTGGTACCCTTATTGCCCATTTTCCTCTTCATATTGCGTCCCACCTTTTTAGTTAGGTGGAACGCATATACCTTTAAGCCGGATGACATCATCGCTGAGCGCCGCTCTGAGCGGCTATTTCAATCGCCGGCTTTCTCTCTCACATTGTTCGTTCAATGTTACGGCATGCTCACAAGCCTTGTCTTATGCTGCCGGAGCCTCCAGCTATTCTCCTTTACCTGGAACAGACCGGAACCTCGCTACTGATCCCGTATCTCGCTACCGGATCACTCCCTCACTACGGACCCCTCTACTTACTAACCTTACTAGTGATAAGTACCCCACAGGGGATTCCTCCATAACTAACTTACACTATCTACTTCTGCACATTAAGGACTGTTACTATCTATGCATACTAATTCTATCATCTGCACTGTTACATAGATTGCTAGCTCTTGAGTCTACTACCATCTATCCTTGCACTGGGTTAGTCTATCCTGTATATGTCATCTGCTGTCCTCACCACCTGTTACCATACATGATTACTAACCTATCTGCATTTCTACCTATTACCATCTACTACTCTCCTGAACATTACTATCAAGTGCTTATCATTGCTGTCACTGCTCACACCTGTCCCTTCAGCACATCACCTCCATACTACCATATACATCCTATCACTCCAGGAACATCTTATTGAGTGTGTGTATATCTGTATGCTGAAGCAGACAGGCCCACAGTGATGAGTCTGGAGAGTTGGATCTGGTATTTCAACACATCTCTACATGATTACTGAGTGGAGATTCTGCAGCTGTAAATCCAGCTTACTATAAAAACGCAGGAGCGTTACAGATTGAACGAACCTAAAAAATGGATTCAGCAGAATTACCCACTCAAGTGACACAATTAACACAACAAGTAAATGCATTAATACTTGCTCTTACTGAAGTAAAAGATGAAAATCAGACTCTGAGACAGCAGGTAACCCGTCTTTCACAGCTTACTGCTGCTCAGCCCCCTGAACCTAAAATAAACCCTCCTCTAGTGTTTACAGGTGATCGGAAAAAATTTAGTGAATTCAAAAACGCATGTCAATTGCTTTTTTTGCTAAAACCTCGTACTTACCCTACTGATCAAATTAAAGTTTGTACCGTTATTTCATACTTAATGGGTGATCCCCGGGCCTGGGCAGACTCTCTCTTTGAGAAAGATGATCCTCTTCTCAACTCCTATCCTTTATTCCTAGCGGAACTCGCTAGCTTATATGAAGACCCCAATAGGCAGAGTACTGCTGATATCCAATTGAGGGCTTTAAAACAAGGTAGGAGACCTGTTGAAGACTTTGTAGCAGAGTTCAAAAGATGGACCCTTGATTCAGGGTGGAATGATACATCTCTGCGAACTCAGTTCAGACTCGGGTTGTCAGAAGCAGTTAAAGACGAGCTCGCCCGAGCGGATTTACCTGGCACTTTGGATGCCTTAATACAACTCAGTATCAACATTGACAGGCGACTGCGAGAAAGAAAGGCTGAGAAAATGGGAATGCCATCGTCTAGTCCTTCTCGGATTTCGGCCGTTGACCCCTACTCCTATGGAGGTAGGAACCATACGCCCACCTTTATCAACTACTGAACGAGCCAGGAGAAGATCCAGAAACCTCTGCATGTACTGCGCATCCCCGGATAATTTGATAAGCGTCTGTCCCCTTGTCCGCAAAAAAGAGGGTGAGTGTTCACATGTCTTGCTAGGGGGATTAACAACTTCCTTTTCTAATCCCTATCTCTTTGTTCATTTAACATTACAGTGGGACCAGACTAGGATTACCACCAAGGCTATGATTGACACAGGATCTTGTGGGAACTATATCGATACACGTTTTGTTACTTTAAATAAAATACCTATTATTTCAAAACCTAAGCCTGTCTCTGTTAGTTTCATTAACGGTATTCCGTTATCTTCTGGTCCAATCACCAATCAGACACAAGCACTCCTTGTCACTGCTAACGAGTCTCATATGGAGACCAACACTTTTGATGTACTATCTTCACCCCATTTTCCCATTATTTTGGGACTTCCCTGGTTACACACACATCAACCAACCATAGATTGGAAAACACAGACTCTAACTTTCCCTTCTCACTATTGCGAGATTACGTGTAACCTCCCATCTTATGGAAAGATCCTGTCTGTGGTGTCAGATAAGATTGCACCACTATGCTATCAGGATCTGTCCGAAGTCTTCCTTGAGAAAAATGCTCAAGTGTTGCCTCCCCATAGGGATTATGATTGCACTATCGATCTACTCCCTAACAGCAAATTGCCTTTCGGTCATGTTTATCCTCTTTCACAGAATGAACTCTCTCATCTCAAGGAATACTTGGATGAGAATTTGACAAAAGGGTTCATCAGACCCTCTACTTCTTCCACAGCTGCAGGACTTTTCTTTGTCCGCAATAAGGATTCAAGTCTTAGGCCTATTATCGATTATAGGCAATTAAATACCATTACAATAAAGGATCGCTATCCTTTACCGCTCATCCCTGAACTCATTGAACAAGTGCGTGGGGCTACCTACTTCTCTAAATTGGACCTAAAAGGGGCATACAACCTAATCCGAATCCGTGACGGAGATGAGTGCAAGACAGCATTCAGAACCAGATACGGATTATTTGAATATCTTGTGATGCCATTCGGGTTGTGTAATGCTCCCGCAGCTTTTCAACGGTTCATAAACGACATCTTTAGAGACTTACTTGATGTCTGTGTTGTGGTATATCTGGACGATATACTTATCTATTCTCGATCTATGTCTGAACATATAAAACATGTAAGACTTGTGTTATCCAGACTACTCACACACAATCTATACGTGAAATTAAAAAAATGCCTATTTCATAAAGAAGAAATATTATTCCTAGGATACATCATATTCAAAACCGGAATCAAGATGGATATGAGCAAGATATCCTGTATTCTGGATTGGCCTATACCAACAACTCGTAAGGCATTACAGCGATTCCTCGGATTTTCAAACTTCTATAGGAAGTTCATTGAGAACTTCTCTGCTATTGTGAGACCTCTCACACAACTTACAAGTATAAAGAAACCATTCAAATGGTCAGAAGAAGCAAATGGAGCTTTCCGCTTGTTAAAATCAAGCTTTACTTCTGCTCCCATACTACGCCATCCAGACCCATCCCTCCAATATATTCTGGAGGTAGATGCGTCAAACATGGCAGTAGGAGCAGTTCTCTCCCAACGACCAACAAATACTTCACCACTCCACCCAGTTGCTTTCTTCTCTAAATCACTAAGCAGCCCAGAGGTGAATTACCCAGTGGGTGAAAAGGAGTTGCTTGCCATAAAACTGGCACTGGAGAATTGGCGACATCTACTTGAAGGTACCCAATTACCAATACTCATATATACAGATCATAAAAACCTTCAATACCTCCAGACTAACAAAACTCTTTCCCACCGGCAGGTACGATGGTCATTATTCTTCCTAAGATTCAACTTCCTAGTGACCTACACGCCTGCAGACAAAAATAAAAAAGCGGATGCGCTATCACGATTAACCGAAGATAACTGCGCCGAAATCCCTTCTATTCCTATAATACCCTATGAACGTATTATTGGTGTTGTTCGTTCCCTGAAGGAAGAGATTTTGCACAGTATAGGATTGGATTCACCTCCACCACAACTAAGTACTGATGCAGAAGGCTTCCTCTATTATAACGACAAACTCTACATACCCCCTACTATGCGCACCAAGATCTTGGAATTATCACATGATGTGCCTATGGCAGGACATATGGGTATGACGAAAACCCTTAATTTGCTTACCAGGCAGTTTTGGTGGCCTGATATGAAGACGTCTGTACAAAAATTTGTTTCTTCATGTGACATCTGTGCAAGGTCCAAAATTGACACTACAAAACCATCTGGTCTACTCTGCAGTCTACCAATACCCCAGGTTCCATGGGAAGTTGTGTCCTTAGACTTTATAGTAGAACTACCACCTTCCAAAGGATTTAATACCATTCTAGTGTCAGTGGACCATCTGACAAAGATGGCACATTTCATTGCTATTCGCAGACTACCTTCATCTAAACAAACAGCGGAACTACTAATGAAACATGTGTTCAAGTTACATGGAATTCCAAAGACTCTTTTATCCGACCGTGGTTCACAGTTTATCTCCAAGTTTTGGCAAGCTTTATGTCAAATACTACGGATTGAGCGAAAGCTCACTTCTCCTTACCACCCTCAGACCAACGGACAGACTGAAAGAGTCAACCAGTGTATAGAACAATATCTGCGTTGCTACACATCATACCTACAGGATGATTGGGTGGACCTCCTCCCTCTGGCTGAATTTGCTTATAACAACGCAACCCACAGTACTACTAAGCAAAGTCCGTTCTACTTGAACTATGGGTTTCATCCCACACTTCTTCCACCATGCATCCTACCATCAAGTAACCCAGTAGCCTCGGATTATCTTACCCAAATAAAAGACTCTCTGGGTTTACTTAATACCACCATCTCACACACTCATAGTCAACAAAAAAGGTACTACGACCTTCGTAGAAGACCTTCTCCGCAATATGCTATTGGGGACCTCGTTTGGCTATCGACAAAAAATTTAAGGTTAAAGATCCCTAGCAAAAGCTTGGACCTTTATTTCTGGGACCCTTCCCAATTAAGAAACTCATTGGAAAAGCTGCAGTGCAACTCACCTTACCGACAGATCTCAGAATACATCCCATCTTTCATGTGTCGCTACTGAAACCACATGTTCCTAACCAAGGAATAAGGCCTACCATCTTGCCTCCACCTCCAGTACAAGTTGAAGGCGGAGAAGAATATGAGATTAAGGAGATTTTGGATTCTCGTATCCACAGAGGAAGACTCCAATATCTCATAAGATGGAAGAACTATGGACCCCAAGACGACACCTGGTTGGATACTTCTGATGTTCACGCACCTAGGCTTATACGAAGGTTTCACTCTAAATACCTGGAGAAACCAGTGCTATAGGCCTACCGGAGCTGGCCTTAAGGAGGGGGGGGGGTACTGTAAGATTCTGGTACCTTTGGTACCCTTATTGCCCATTTTCCTCTTCATATTGCGTCCCACCTTTTTAGTTAGGTGGAACGCATATACCTTTAAGCCGGATGACATCATCGCTGAGCGCCGCTCTGAGCGGCTATTTCAATCGCCGGCTTTCTCTCTCACATTGTTCGTTCAATGTTACGGCATGCTCACAAGCCTTGTCTTATGCTGCCGGAGCCTCCAACTATTCTCCTTTACCTGGAACAGACCGGAACCTCGCTACTGATCCCGTATCTCGCTACCGGATCACTCCCTCACTACCGGACCCCTCTACTTACTAACCTTACTAGTGATAAGTACCCCACAGGGGATTCCTCCATAACTAACTTACACTATCTACTTCTGCACATTAAGGACTGTTACTATCTATGCATACTAATTCTATCATCTGCACTGTTACATAGATTGCTAGCTCTTGAGTCTACTACCATCTATCCTTGCACTGGGTTAGTCTATCCTGTATATGTCATCTGCTGTCCTCACCACCTGTTACCATACATGATTACTAACCTATCTGCATTTCTACCTATTACCATCTACTACTCTCCTGAACATTACTATCAAGTGCTTATCATTGCTGTCACTGCTCACACCTGTCCCTTCAGCACATCACCTCCATACTGTCATATACATCCCATCACTCCAGGAACATCTTATTGAGTGTGTGTATATCTGTATGCTGAAGCAGACAGGCCCACAGTGATGAGTCTGGAGAGTTGGATCTGGTATTTCAACACATCTCTACATGACTACTGAGTGGAGATTCTGCAGCTGCAAATCCAGCTTACTATAAAAACGCAGGAGCGTTACACTCTTCAGCGTACAATGAACAGCAAGCCTGAGACGAGAGAACACATTGTCGCCTTTATGGATAGAATATTCTGTACCAATCCAGCAGATCACGCCACCAGGCCTATGTCTATAGGTTCTTTTACTAACTCTACTTGGCTTACAGGTCCAGAGTTTCTGCTAGGACGGGCAGACGAATGTGTACAGGAAGTTTTCAGCATCCAGGATCCGGATGGATCTCTTCTGCTCCCTGGACCTTGGATCCCGGTGGAGGTTCGGATGTCACAGATTGCAGGAAGCATCCCACCGCTTGCCACCAATGTAACGGAACCTCAGACCCACACTGTACTTGTGGTCTTCTGTCAGTATACGGCTTCCTCGCAGTCATGAAAATAGATATCAAATCCCAGCCGCTGTCATACAAAACTAGCCTTACAGTTTGTATACTGGAAACAACTAACTCCTTTATTAAAAAAGAAACAGACTTTTATACACTTTAGAAGTAGGTCGGTCACTACATGAATATTTACCCAAAACATCACACAATGAATAGCTAACGAGGTACAGCTGACTCATGGCTAATCCCAATTAACATGCTAATTAACTCATTACACTTAAGCCAGCCTGGAAGAACAGACTGCCGGCACCAAAGCTAAAACAAGATACAAATACACATATCACTGTGTAAATACTGAGAACCCACCGTAAGGCTCCATTCACACCTGGGCGTTTTCAGCTCCAAAAACGCTCAAAAGAAACGCTTCCAAAACGCCCAACAAGTAAAACCCCATTCATTTAAATGGCCCCTGTTCACATCTGAGCGTTTTACAAAACGCCTGTACCTGAAAAAAGTACATGAGCTTCTTTTTGGGCTGATTACCAGCGTTTTTAATAGATGTCAATGAAAAACGCCTGAAAAAATCGCGGTAAAATCGTGGTAAAATCACGATAAAAAACGCTACGCTCAAGTGTGAATGCAGCCTAAACAATAGGTGAGCAAATCAGCATAATTTACAATGCGTGGAAGACAGGTGTTTGAGCTGATGACATGCATCTGTTACAAGTCTGACCAACTGAAGCAGTCCAAACCATCAATTTATCTGTCACATAGTTTTTTCACTGTCAGTGACGGTGCAAACCGTCACAGTCAGTAACAAGCCAAAAGTCAGTAATGAGTAGTAGCAGGTTGGGATCACGCAGAAATGTAGTCAAGGAGCATGCAAGTGTTGATAGCGAGTGGTAGTAAAATATGGACGGCAGCAGGGAAAATTAAAGCGAGACACTGGCTGAAAAGAGTGCAACAATCTGGCAAACAGGAAGTGCAGAGACATGGCTTGAGCAAGGCCCTGCCCTGACACAGTGCCAGGATTCTCAGAGAGCAGACATTCTGTCCCCCACTAGCCAACATCCATTGGACTCAAGAAGGGCCTGGACTTTTTAAGGGTGGCAACCTTCACCCCTCCAGCAGACATCCATTGGACTAAGGAAAGCCCTGGACTCTCTGAGGGACGCAACTATCACCTCTCCAGCAGATATCCTTTGGACTAAAGAAGGCCCGGACTCTCTGAGGGTGGCAACTGTCACACCTCCAGCAGATATCCATTGGACTAAAGAAGGGCCTAAACTCTCTGGAGGTGGCAACCGTTACCCCTCCAGCAGACAATCATCAAGCTCTTTTAAATCAAAGTGCGTCCTCTTTGACCAGGCATGGGTCCTCCACTAAACCTGTAGCCCATAGGGCTCAGGCCTTCACAGCATGAACTCAAAAAAGGTCCTCCACAGGCCAAGGCAAAAGAGCTTGCCAGGGCACTTCCCAAAATTTGTGTAATCTCCCCCAGCATGCACCACTGTAGAAACGATTAGTGGGAACCAGCAGGGACATAAAGGCTCAATGGCAAAAAATTTACCAAACCCTATAGCTATGGCCTTAGATGTCACCGACACCTAATGGTGACAGTAGGGTGCTGCAGCAACCAAAAACATAAGGGAGAGATGCAATGAGCAACTAACAATTGTCCCTGGTAGCTAACAGCAAGGGAGTATAAATTTAGACACCCCCTAAAGTACAGGGTGGCTACATGGTGGAATATTTGTCAATGTACATCCATGGTTTTAAGGACACTCGTTGATATCACTTTTTTTAATAGGATTTGCCTTATTGGGGTACATATGTTTCTTTGTACTGTATCTGGTATGGTGTCAGTTACTTTCCTACAGCAATAAAAAAAAAAAAGCTTTCAAGAAAGTATCTCACTAATAAAAAAGGGTGAGACTAAGAGGAAATTACCTTCAGAATACAGAACATAAAAAATGGCATCTTTATGGTCTCTAACTCCTTCAAAAAGTCCGGAGTCTACTGAAGAATACCATACATGGTGAGCTATAAAAACCTGTCTGAGAGAAAAACATGCTGTAAAAATTCCTTCTATGCAATATATTGTATAAAAATATATATATAGAGCCATGCCCCTTGTTTAGGACTTTATTACCCAAACACATTTCTTACACACCATGGTGACCATATCCCATTATACTTCATGCCCACCCTATATCCTACCTATACCACATTGATAACAATACAAGTAACATTATTTTCATATATTTATCTGTATCAAATCTTCTCTGTAGGGGATGGAATATCAACATATACAGTCCAAAGTAATAGGAGCAATCTCATAAATTCCCATTCCAAAAGCCAACAGGTAAACCTACAGACATCAATGGCAGTCCTCCAATGTAAGTAATGGAGTCTCTTAGACCGTTCTATTATTTACAGACAGTCATGACACATGTAGGATAAAGTCGATTACAATGATATTGAAGCATTGCATTGAGTTGTGTATGTTCCTGGTCCATTCCCCCAGAATGGTGACATTTCAGATGTAGATACTAGTGTTGGGCTTCGAGTTTGAGTCGAACGTAAGTTCAACTTGAACATCGGGTGTTCGTGCATTCGCTGAACACACAAACAAATGTGGCCGTTCGCGGGAAATTCGCCCGCCAATAAGCGCCCCATAATGCACTGCGCAATTGCAGTGCATTAAGTGCTTGTGAGTGGCCAAAGCATGCACCTGACCTGTATGCTTCGGCCATTCACAGCACAATGTCCTATCAGAGCCATGATTGGCCAAAGGCAGGGAGTCTTTAGACAATCATGGCTGAGGGACTAAGTCCACACCCCACACTATATAAGGCTGTTTACACGGCAGCTGTTGTAGTGTGTTAGAGGACGAGATAGGAGTGAAATTAGACAGGTAGTTGGTGGATTGTGTGTTTTATATATTAATAGATCAGCTAGTATATATATATATATTTCTCAGCTATTGCAGGATATGTCAGATAGTGCAGTATATATATTTATCAGTTATTGTAGGATATATATCCACCAGTGCAGTATATATATATAAGCCAAGTCCAGTGTACATATCTGCCAGAGCAGTATATATATATATATATATATATATATATATATATATATCAGCCATTGCAGTGTATCTATCAGCCAGTGCAGTATATATATTATATCAGCCAGTGCAGTATATATATCAGCCATTGCAGTGTATATATCAGCCAGTGCAGTATATATATCCGCCATTGCAGTGTATATATCAGCCAGTGCAGTGTATATATCAGCCATTGCAGTGTATATATCAGCCATTGCAGTGTATATATCAGCCAGTGCAGTATATATATCAGCCATTGCAGTGTATATATCAGCCAATGCAGTGTATATATCTGCCATTGTAGTGTATATATCAGCCAGTACAGTATATATTTCAGTCATTGCAGTGTATATATCTGCCATTGCAGTGTATATATATCAGCCATTGCAGTGTATATTTCAGCCATTGCAGTGTATATATCAGTCAGTGCAGTGTATATTTCAGCCATTGCAGTGTATATTTCAGCCATTGCAGTGTATATATCAGCCAGTGCAGTGTATATATCAGCCATTGCAGTGTATATTTCAGCCATTGCAGTGTATATATCAGCCATTGCAGTCTAGTGTAGGGCTGATTCGTATGTGACACAGTTTACTGGAGTCAGTTTAGTGCTGTGCTGTGATTGTAGGGGGGCCACTGAAGTGTATTGTATACAACACTCGTCTGTGTCACCCCACTGATACCATTTCATTTATATATATATATATATATTTTTTAGCAGCATCAGGGTTTGTTGCTGCAATATCAGTACTCCCACTTCTTTGTCACAGGTGGTAGTGCATCCTTCTGCATCAGCAGTGATTTTTTTTGTGGCGCACCAGCACTAATAATATTAGGGGCATAATTGCTGCCCCCCCTTGTGCATCTCAGATGCTATTCCTTCTGCTCCAGAAGTGGGTGTTTTTTTGGTGGCACACCAGCACTAACAATATTAAGGGCATAATTGCTGCCCCCCCCCCTGTGCATCTCAGATATCTCAGATGCTATTCCTTCTGCTCCAGACGTGGGTGTTTTTGTTGTTGACACAGCAGAACTAATAATTTTAGGGGCATAATTGCTGTACCCCCTTGTGCATCTCAGACGTTATTCCTTCTGCCTTAGCAGGGGTTTACTTTTTTTTTGGCTTTATTAATTTTTTCTTTATTAATAAAAAAACTATAATAAAACGGTTTATAGTGCACCAAGCACAAAAGTTTTACACTCAGACACCATAGTCCCTTCCCACACTCTATACTAAAAAGTTATAAAAATCCCCTTCAAAAAATAAAACACAGTAATAAAACAGTTTATAGTGCACCAAGCATCATATTTCCATCCACCGTTCTATAATAAACAGTATAAATCCACATCATGTCCGAAAGGCCAACAAGGAGAGGCAGACGCTCACAGGCCACTAAAAGAGCCACTAAAAGGCCACTAAAAGTGGACAAGCAGCCTCTGTGTCCACAGTGAAAAGTGTTGGCCATGGACATGGTGCATCCTCTGCAGGCGGCGCATGCTTGTCCTTTTTTCCAGTGCTGGCCGTGTAATTGAGCCACAAGATGCAGAAAAGTTTGTTGGAGTGGATAACTAAACCGTCCTCCTCCTCCTCATCCTCTGTCACCCAGGCTCTAGTTTGCCTTCCACCGCAGCTGCCAGAGGCTCTTTGTCTACAGCTACTCCTTCCATAGCCTCACCATCATGCACCTAAATTATTTGATCATAGTGTCAGTTGCATGATGCTGGAGGATGTGCAGAAATTTTAACGCTCCAATGTTGGTTACCAGGTTGAGGAAGGGAATAACGTGAGCCTAGAGAGAGGGGGTTACAATGACGGACAAGAAACTAGCAGTCATGTTCCAAAAGCTGCAGCATACTGCCAAGTTTGACAAGACATATGACGACCTGCCATGCAGTCCACTGGCAACAGCACCTGAAAGACCAACATAAAAAAAGCATACTTCTCCTTGCTCCTCATCTGGGATCTCTACCCCTACTATACCTCAAATCTTCTCATAATCCTGCACTGAGAGGGATGATGGTATAGCAATTTTGCCACCCCAGTTGCTGAACCATAAAAAAAATACTGTCCCAGGCATCCACATGCTCAGTGTCTAAATGCTAGCTTGGCCATGTTGCTAGCACTAAAATTGCGGACTTTTCATCTGGTAGACTCTGCCCTCTTTGGTGAATTTGCAGAATGTGCTGTACCACAGTGGTCGGTTCCAAAAAGGCATTTCTTTTTGCGTAAGGCAATTCCAGCTCTCTACCATCATGTGGAAGGTAGTGTTTTGGCCTCGTTGGACAGAGCAGTCAGCAAGGAGGTTCACATTACTGCTGACTCTAAGTCCAACAGGCATGGACAGGGACATTACATTTCCTTCACGGCACACTGGGTAACTCTGCTGGCAGCTGGGAAAGATGCAGGACACGGTTCAGTGCTGGAGCTTGTTCTGCCACCACGCCTCCAAAAAGCTGGTGCTGATTCTGCCACATCTGTCTACTCCACCTCCTCCTCCTCTTCTTCCTCTATGTCCTCTTCTGCTGAATTGTTCTCTGAACCAGAAGTGCTCCCTAACCGTTCAAGGGGCTACGCAAGCAGTCAGGCTAAAGATGCCATGCAGTGCTTCTGTTGGTCTATCTAGGGGACAGGAGGCACAACGGGCCAGAGATTCTGTCAGCTCTGCAGGGGCAGGCTCAGAGGTGGTTGACGCCATGACAGCTTGAGCCAGAAATGGTTGTATGAGACAATGGCACCAACCTTCTCTCCGCCCTCGAACATGGACACTTGACACATGTTCCATGCTTGGCACAGGTCCTGAATCTGTTGGTGCAGCGTTTCTTGAACAGGTACCCGGGCTTACAAGATCTTCTGAGGCAGGACAGAAAAGTCTGTGGCCATTTCCGGTGGTCATACAATGCCAGTGCTCGGCTGGCTGACATTCAATGGGAATTCAACCTGCCCACCAACCACCTCATTTGTGACATGCCCACAAGGTGGAACTCCACATTGGCAATGCTGCAGCGGCTTCAAACGCAGCAGACGGCCATCAATGAGTACCTGTGTGAGTAAGGCACAAGGACAGGCTCAGGGGAGCTTGCCTTTTTTTCGCCACACCAGTGGCTGCTGATAAAGGATGCATGCACTGTCCTGTCACCATTTGAGCAGACCACAAGGATGGTGAGCCAGGATGATGCATGCATCAGTGACACTATCCCTCTAGTCTACCTGCTGTTGCACACGCTTTGTGGAATCATGGATGGGGCACTTGAGGCAGAACAGCGGGAGGAAGAGGAGGACTTCCTTTCCTCACAAGGCCCCTCTTATAAAGATATCATTCCCGCGAGGCCACAAAACACACAGGAGCAAGAGGAGGAGGATTGTAGACGATAGCATACAGCAGTCTTCAAGGGATGGTTGTCATTCTTACTGGTTGGCAACCCTTCTTGATCCACGTTACAAGGGTAAAGTTGAATAGCTTATCCTGCCTTCGCAGAGGGAGCAGGGGATGAAACATCTTGAGGACGCATTAAAGAAAAATTTGTGTAACACCTTTCCAGACACTGGGAGGTTAAAATTCTCTGGACGTGTTTCTGAGGCATCGTTCAGACAAAGGAGGAGAGGTGGAGAAGGCGTCCGGCTGACCGATGCCTTTAACCAGTTTCCGACCGCCCACCACAGATATACTGTGGCAGGGTGGCTCGGCTGTGCATAATCACGTATATCTACGTGACTTCGTGCATGCAATCTCGGCGGCGCGCGTGCGCACAGCAGGAGCCACACTCCCGCTGTGTTTAGACACAGCGGGAGGCGGGCCACGGGAGGAGCAATGACGATCACTGCCGGCCTCCCGTGATTGTCAGAGAAACTGACAGAAGACCCGCCTGCTTATGAAAACAAAGCAGACGAGTCTTCTGTCACACAGGCAGAGAGAGATCAGGAGTTTCAGCTAAGCTGAATCCCCCATCTCTCTGTGCCTGTCACAGAGTCCCCCCCCCCCCCACAGTCGGTAAGCATATTTAGGCATACATTAACCCCTTTGATCACCCCTAGTGTTAACCCCTTCCCTGCAAGCGTAATTTATACAGTAACAGTGCATATTATTTAGCACTGTATTAACCACTTCCCGCCCGCCCTATTACAAATTGACGGCGGGAATGTGGTTGAGTTATACTGACCGGACGTCATATGACGGCGGCCAGGATAACAAGCTGCTGCGCGCTCCTGAGAGCGCGCACCGCAGCGATCGGGCATGTAATGTGTCCCTCGGACACAGCGCATACCCGATCAGGGTAAACAGCCAATAAAATTGGCTGTTTACCACGTGATCGGCTGTGTCCAATCACAGCCGGTCACAACAATAACAATGGAAAGCAGATAGTACTGATCTAAGCTGTTCTCCTCACACACACCGATCGTGTGAGGAGAATAGCAGAGATCAGTGATCAGTGAGTACATTTACTGTCTAATTGTGTAAAAAGTGCACTACACAGCCCCCCCCCCCCAATAAAGAGGACCTGTCACCAGTGTCACTCACAGCCCATCTGGATCTGTCAGAACATCTGGATCTGTGGATCTGTCATCACATCTGGAACATCTAACAACCCGCCAGTACCCATCAGTACCACCAGTACCCGCCAGTACCGCCAGTACCCACCAGTACCCACCAGTACCGCCAATACCCACCAGTACCGCCAATACCCACCAGTACTGTCAGTACCGCCAGGACCCATCAGTACCAATCAGTACCGCCAGTACCAATCAGTACCGCCAGTATGGCCAAAAGGTTTTTCACAGCACAGGAGGCATTTGAAATGATAGCCGAGTCAGGTGATGAGAGCGCCGGGGAGCTCGCATCATCCGATACTGGTTCGGAATATGAGCCAGTGGAGGATAGTGGATCGGAACTTGAATCCGAGGAGGAAACAGTCCGTCCTCCTAAAAGGATAAGGAGAGTAAGCCCAGAACACTTTCCGTCAACTAGCAGCACCAACACCGCCGCAGCTAGACCCCAAGAAGAGGAGCCCAGTACCAGCACTGGAATATCTAGTGCAACCCGAAGAAGCCGGGCCCAAACCCACCTTCCCGATGCCCTGGCAAACCCCGTATGGTTGCCTGCCAGCTCAGGAACAGCGATAATCCCCCCTTTCACCGCACAGCCAGGTGTGCAACCCAACACTTCAAATTTTTCGCTATTGGATTATTTTTATTTGTTTTTTCCCCAAGACTTGCTGGAGTACATTGTGGACCAAACCAACATTTACGCAGGTCAATTTATTGCCTCCAACCCCGATTCTTCCTATGCCCGCCCGTTCAATTGGCACCGTCTTACAGTGGACGAATTCAAAATATTTTTGGGACTTACACTCAACATGGGGCTTTCTAAGAAAAATGAAGTCCATGCCTACTGGTCCAGCCACCCCATCCACCACATGCCTCTTTTTTCCGCTGTCATGTCCAGATCAAGGTATGACATGATCATGCGCTTCCTCCATTTTAGTGACAATTCACAGTGCCCTCCCCGAGATCATCCCAACCACGACAAATTATATAAATTGCGCCCCCTAATAAATTATTTTTTACAAAAATTTGCTGAAGTGTATGTCCCAGACAAAAACATCTGTGTGGATGAATCCCTGATCCATTATACTGGCCGGCTGCACTTCAAGCAATACATCCCAAATAAGAGAGCCAGGTATGGGGTGAAGATGAACAAATTATGCGAGAGAGCCACTGGGTATGTCTACGCCTTTCGTGTCTATGAAGGCAAAGACTCCCAGCTCCAGCCCCCCAAATGCCCAACATACATCGGAACCAGTGGGAAAATTGTCTGGGACCTGGCATACCCCCTGTTCAAAAAAGGATACCATCTTTATGTGGATAATTATTACACCAGTCTTCCCCTTTTTCGTCACCTATACCTGGAAAAAACCCTGGCCTGTGGTACCAGCAGAAAAAATCGGAAGGGATTCCCACAACCTTTGGTCCAAAAAAACCTTCAACCGGGGGAAACCGCATTTATGAGGAATGAGGAAGTGTTGGCCATGAAGTGGAGGGACAAGAAAGATGTCTACATCTTGTCCACCATCCACAATGACACCGTGGTGGAGATTCCCCGAAGACGTGGCCCCATTACAAAGCCTGAATGCGTCCACGAATACAATTTGTTCATGGGGGGGGTGGATTTAAATGACCAGATGCTGCAGCCCTATTTATCAACCAGAAGGTCCCGTTACTGGTACAAAAAAGTTGCATTTTACCTATTTCATATGGCCATGTACAATTCCTTTGTCTGCCATCAAAAAACACCCGGAAACCCACACCTCCACTACCTCAAGTACATTGAAGAAATCATCACTGCCCTAATATACCAACAAGGACCGGCCCCAGCAAGCATTCGCTCGGATAGTGTGAGTAGACTTCACGAGCAACATTTTCCCTATAGTGTTCCCCCCACAGAATCAGGAAGAAGGCGCCAAAAGAGATGTCGTGTGTGCAGCAGTAATGGAATTCGAAGAGACACAAGTTATCATTGTCCCGATTGTCCCTCCCAACCTGGCCTATGCATTGGAGATTGCTTCAAAATCTACCATACAGTCATAAGATTTTAGATCCCCTTAATTTTAAGACTGCCATTTCCCTTTTTGAAATACCCGTCCAGATCACCATGCTACCATGTTTCTACGTTACCAGACCCTGGCCTGTTTATCAACGATGCATTTGCCTGCCGCTTTGAAAACCAAGTTTCTGAAATCCATGTGTACCGACCTCAGCCTGTTTACCGACGATGCCTTTGCCTGCCGATTTAAACCAAGTTTCTGACTTCCAAGTGTACTGACCCGGCCTGCTAATCAACCACGCTTTTTGCCTGCCACTTGGACTGATCTTTTGCCCTTCTACTTCAGTAGACAGGGGTCTCACATATATGTGAGGGGATTCAGAAGAGAGTTAGGAGTATGGAAAAACCATTTTTGGTTTTCTGTGTTCCCATAACAGGGTCTGGAGTCCGGAGGCTTCAAAGCGATTTGGGTGGGAGAAGCCTCTACCCCTGTCCCCATTCTTTCCTGACAGAGGCCTAAGCGTGATGTTCCTTCCTGCTGCCTGGATCAATATTTTGTGGGGTTGAACATATCGCTGCATATAATGACCCAGGACTTTATAGACCACATCTCTGCCTGCTACCTGGACCAATGCTTGGCTGTGCTGACACTATCCCTGCTTGCTGCCTGTAATGAATATGGACAGTATCCCTGCTTGCTGCCTGTAATGACTATGCACAGTACTCCTGCCTGCTGCCTGTAATGACTATGGACAGTATTTCTGCCTGCTGCCTGTCCGATTGCTTTTGCTGTCACGGACCACATCCCTGCCTTCTACCTGGATGCTCTCCTCTGTGGACCACTACTAAAACCACAGGTAATCTTTTATTTACCCTTTGCTTAGCAGAATATATTTTGGGGTGTAATTGGTATGTACATGCTATGTGTTAGAAATATGAAGGGCCTTCAAAAATGTAATAGGTTGTCAGGAAATTAGATGTAAAATGCATGCTCCTAGAACGTCTGAAGGTGTCTACTTGGATGTTGGGTCTCGGTTTATGGCCAGGCGGTGTAAAAGTCCCACACATATGGTATCGCCATACTCAGGAAGAGTGGCAGAATGTATTTTGGGGGGTCATTTTTGCTATGTACATGCTATGTGTTGGAAATATCTTATAAATGGACAACTTTGTGTAAAAAAAATGCGTTTTCATTTTTTTTCCACATTTTCCGAAAGATTCTGGAAAAAAATGACATGTTCAAAAGACTCATTATGCCTCATAGATTATACATTGGGGTGTTTGCTTTCCAAAATGGGGTAATTTAGTGGGCTTTTTCAATGTGCTGGTGCTCCAGGGCCTTCAAAAGTGTAATAGGTGGTTGAGAAATGAAAAGTGTATTTTATGCTCCGAGAACGCCTGGAGGTGCTACTTCAATGTTGGACTTCTGTATGTGGCCTGGCTGTAAAAAAGTCTCACACATGTGGTATCGCCATACTCAGGAGGAGTGGCAGAATGTATTTTGAGGTGTCATTTTTGCTATGTACATGCTATGTGTTAAAAATATCCTATAAATTGACAACTTTGTGTAAAAAAAATAGGTTTTCATTTTTTTCCCACATTTTCCAAAAACTGGTGGAAAAAAATGACATGTTCAAAAGACTCACAATGCCTCATAGAATATACGTTGGAGTGTTTTCTTTCCAAAATGGGGTCATTTTTGTGGGCAATTCCATTGTCCTGGCCAGTCAGGGCCTTCAAAAGTGTGATATGTAGTCAGAAAGTTATAAGTGTATTTATGCTCCTAGAACGCTTGAAGGAGCTCCCTGGACGTTGGGTCTCTGTATGTGGCCAGGCTGTGTAAAAGTCTCACACATGTGGTATTGCCATACTCAGGAGGAGTGACAGAATGTATTTTGGGGTGTCATTTTTGCTGTGTACATGCTAGGTATTAGAAATAGTTTATAAATTGACAACTTTGTGGGAAAAAAAAGAAAAAACAATTTTTTTCTTCATTTTCCCAAGAATTGTGGGAAAAAATTAAAACTTAAACAAACTCACCATGCCTCTTACTAAATACGTTGGACTGTCTACTTTCCAAAAAGGGGTAATTTGGGGGGTATTTGTACTGTTCTGACATTTTAGGGCCTCAAGAAAGGAGATAGGCCGTTAGTACATCAGGTGTGATCAATTTTCAGGAATTGGTACCATAGCTTCTAGACTCAATAACTTTCACACAGACTAAATAATATACACTAATATGGGTTATTTTTACTAGAGATAAGTAGCAGTATACATTTTGGCCAAAATGTATGAAGAAAAATTAATTTTTTGCAAAATTTTTTAATAGAAACTAAAAAAAAGTGTTTTTTTTTTCAAAATTTTTGCTCTTTTTCTGCTTATATCACAAAAAATAAAAAACCCAGTTGTGATCAAATACCACCAAAAGAAAGCTCTATTTGTGTGAAAAAAATGATAAAAATGTTGTTTGGTTACAGTGTAGCATGACTGAGCAATTGTCATTCAAAGTGTGAGAGCGCTGAAAGCTGAAAATTGTTCTGGGCGGGAAGGTGTTTAACTGCCCTGTATTAAAGTGGTTAATGTCACCAGTCCCCAAAGAGTGTCAAAAATGTCAGTTAGGGGTCCGATCTTTCCTCTGCAATGTTTCAGTCCCACTAAAAATTGCAGATCGCCGCCATTACTAATCAAAATAAAAATCCAAAAATCTGTCCCGTAGTGGGAAAAAAGGACATTAATTGTATTTGGGTACAGCGTTGCACGACCGCGCAATTTTTCGTTAAAGTAACGCTGTGCTGAATCGCAAAAAATGGCCTGGTCATTAAGGGGGTAAAACCTTCCGGAGCTGAAGGGGTTAAATAATTCTTTAGTCCTCAGCGCCCAGGGCTGTTAGGTTTAAGCAACCATTGGCAGCGTCTCCATCATATGGTGCATGCTTATCTAGGTGCAAGAGCAGACTTGGAGACCTTTCCAACTGAGCATCCACTGGGTTACTGGGTCTTGAGGATGGACCACTGGCCAGAACTTGCTCAATATGCAATAGAGCTACTGGCCTGTCCTGCTTCCAGTGTGCTTTCCGAACGGACATTCAGTGCTGCTGGAGGTTTTGTGATGGATAAAAGAGTGCGTCTGTCCACAGACTCTGTTGACCAGCTGACATTTATCAAAATGAATCAGTCCTGGATTAAAAGCAGCTATCAAGCCCCTGATGCTGATGTAACTGATTGAATTTGCTAGGAGTCTGAATATCCTTGAAGACTGCATGTGCTGCCTATCCTAATTCCTGAATCTTGATTATGCTACAGTAGCTTCCAACAATGTTTTTGGTTTAGGGCACCACCAACACCCAAGGCCCAATTTGTCTGCACCTGTATGACAAGTACGTGCGATTTCAATTTTGTATCTAATTTTTAACAGCAGGGCCCGTTCCTGCGCCCAGCAATTGTAACTGCGAGGAGTTACGGTGTTCAGGCACCACCAACACCCAATACCCAATTTTTCTGCACCTGTATGACAAGTACATGCGATTTCAATTTTGTATCAAAATTTTTACAGCAGGGCCCGTTCCTGTGCCCTGCGCCTGCATATTCTTTTAAATAATTTTGGAGCACTAGATCCAAATCCATACCAGACCTGAAGGGACTAGGGGGGACCCTACACCGTTTTTTTCATTTTTTTTATCTGTATTGCGGGGATCCGACAATACATTACAGGCGCAAACAAATTTAAATGACATTTTTTCCTTTAGAAATGTCAATATTGCTGCAGCAGGCTCTATACATCGTACAGATGCGCCACTTTACAGGCACATTAAGGGGACCCCCCAGGCACGATATTTAAAGGAATTAAAAGGAATTATTAATTTTTATTGTTTCACTTTAAGCATCATTAAAATCACTGCTCCTGTAAAAACAATTGTAACGGAACCGTGACCCACACTGAGTGACATTTGACAAGATTTTGATTGGAACTCCGTGTCAAAATTGAAAAAAAATGGCGTGGGGCCCCCCAAAAATCCATACCAGACCCTTATCCGAGCATGCCCCCCAAAGCACCTTGTCCCCATGTTGATGAGGACAAGGGCCTCTTCCTGACAACCCTGGGCTGTGGTTGTGGGGGTCTGCGGGTGGGGGCTTATCGGAATCTGGAAGCCCACTTTAACAAGGGGGCCCCCAGATCCCACCCTCCCTATGTGAATGGATATCGGGTACATTGTACCCCTACCCATTCACCAAAAAGTGTACAAAAAAAAAACACAAAAGCCAGTTCTTGATAAGTCCTTCATTAAAAAATAACAATAAAAAAATAGTGTCCCCCAATGTAAATCCATCATCAATCACATCACCTGCCAACCCCGAAAAATAGTAAAAAAAAATACGCTCCCGCCTCTTCAGAGGCCTCCTGGCAAATGAGGCACTTGAGCCGTGACAGCTTTTTTATAGGAAAGGGGCAGGGACACCCGGTTACATCACTGGTGGCACCGCCTCTTTCTGACCTCACATTACATTACAGCCACGAGCAAGTTTAAATTACATTTTTTCCTTTAGAAATGTCAGTATTGCTGCAGCAGGCTCTATACATTGTACAGATGCGCCACTTTACAGGCACATTAAGGGGACTCCCCCGAGGCATGATATTTAATGATGAATGAATGATATTTCATTTTTATTGTTTCACTTTACTCATCATTAAAATCCCTGCTCCGGTAAAAATGATTGTTTAAAAAAAATTTGCATTGATACATGTCCCCCAGGTCAGTACCCGGACCCCCATACACTTTTTATGGCAATAACTTGCTTATAAGCCTTTAAAATGAGGACTTTTGATTTTTCATGTTCGTGTCCCATAGACTTTAATAGAGTTTGCATGTTCGCTAGAACTTTTTCTCTGTTCCAGATGTTCTTGTGAAAACCGAACAGGGGGGGTGTTCCGCCCACCACTACTCGTGAGTATGCGGGGTAGAAAGTTAGGAAGACCTGGACAGTAATCCTGCGGCTTCTAGGGGAGTAGCACTAACAATTTAGGTGGTACTTTACACATATACTGTATATCGTACATTCACATCAGTCCCTGCCCTCAAGGAAGCTTACAATCTAAGGTCCCTATCTCACATTCATACACATACTGGGGCCAATTTAGACAGGAGCCAATAAACCTAGCAGCATGTCTTTGGAATGTGGGAGGAAACTGAAGTACCCGGTGGAAACCCACGCAGGCACAGTGAGAACATGCAAATTTCAGGCTAGTAGTGATGAGCCGAACACCCCCCTGTTCAGTTCGCACATATCGAACAGGGAAATGTTCTAGCGAACATGCAAACTCCATTGAAGTCTATGAGACATGAACATGAAAAATCAAAAGTCCTAATTTTAAAGGCTTAAATGCAAATTATTGGCCCAAAAAATTGTATGGGGACCCGGGTACTGCCCTGGGGGACATGAATCAATGCAAGATTTTTTTTTTTAAACAATCGTTTTTACAGGAGCAGTGATTTTAATAATGCTTAAAGTGAAACAATAAAAATGAAAAATTCCTTTAAATATCGTGCCTGGGGGGTCCCCTTAATGTGCCTGTAAAGTGGCGCATCTGTACGATGTATGGAGCCTGCTGCAGCAATACTGACATTTCTAAAGGAATAAATGGCATTTAAATTTACTCGCGGCTGTCGGCTCCCGGCAATACAGTTAAAAAAAAAATGAAAAAAAAACGGCGTGGGGTTCCCCCCAAAATCCATACCAGTCCCTTATCCGAGCACACAGCAAGGCTGGCCAGGATGGGGGTGGGGGCTTGCGAGCCCCCCCCTCCTGAACCATACCATGCCATATGCCCTCAACATGAGGGGGGGGTTCAGGTGTTAGGTGCTTTTTAGCCAGAGCCCTCTTGTGGTTATGTCATGGGTGGAGTCAATGGGCATATATATATGCCAGGTTGGCAGGAGCCTAGGGCAGTTGGGGAATGAGAGCCAGATACCCCCACCAGCATGCAGATGTAGTCAGCTAAAGCAGAGGTCCTGGACAGGGCAAAGGAGGTCAGGGTGAGGTAGTTCTAGACCCAAAAGAGCTGGCTGTAGTCTTCCAGTTAGGCCCGGAGTAGAAAAAGGGAAGCCTAGAAGCAGGGCCACCATGAATGGGTTAAAAGTGGTTTGGATATAGGAGGAGTTGTGGGAGGAAAATGTTATTAAAGTGGAGACTTACTGGATTGGTTGAAAGTACGGAGCAGGAGGGGGAGGGGCTTCAGGAGTTGGGAGCGTAGGAAGTAGTTGGGAGGAGTCAATCGGGAGAGAGCCAGGACAGGACAACTTCCCCTCCTCCCTCCCTTAGAGTTAAACAGTTTTTAACTACTTGCCTTCTGTGCACTTAAACCCCCTTCCCATCCAGACCAATTTTTAGCTTTCAGTGCTCTCACACTTTGAATGACAATTGCGCGGTCATGCTACACTGTACCCATATGAAATTTTTATCATTTTTTTCACACAAATAGAGCTTTCTTTTGGTGGTATTTAATCATCTCTGGGTTTTTTATTTTTTACAAAAAAAAAAGAAAAAAGACAGAAAATTTGGAAAATAAATACATTTTGTCTTGGTTGGTAATTTATCAGTTCTGGGTCCTGGTAATTTTGTCATAGTGGCTGGCGGTGCACGAGGTCCTTGGATGTGTTATGATTAGGTGCAAAAAGGTACGTTTTGTAGGGACCCTTCTTGAGTACAGCTCCCATTATTCTGGCTGGTGGTACCTGTGATAATGGTTTGTCTCCAAGCATTTTTTGTGGCGGGAGGCCAATAATGGTGTGTAGCGGAGCTCCAATACCCAGCCTAGGTATCTCCGCTTTAAAATCCTTGAAGCTGAGGAAGTATTAAAATATCCACAGCAAAATCCCCCCAATAACTGGACAACACAGAGTTCTGGGAGTCAACTAGTTTATTGAACACTTTCACACAATATATACAGCACAGGGAAGCATCCCCCTCCTGATCAGATTACCCTACCAGGTCACGTGCCTGATTACATTATTATATGCAGATGAAATTGTATGCAGAAATATAATTAACCTGAACTAATTATTTAGCCATCTGGACAGAAACAATATGTGAGTTCATTAACAATTAACAATGGGACAGATAGGCTTAACAGAACCCACGTCACACCTCAATACACAGACAATAGGAAAAGACTGCCAGTGGCAGACTGACCATCTCTGACATTGAAGGACATGGAACAGAGGCCAATGTAATAAGCTCTTTCAATGACCATGTTCAGAATCAAACAGGCCAGGAATAGTTCTCACATATTTCTCGAGATACATGGCTGACAAATATTACTGTCCCACTTGAAGCAATCCAAGCCATATTCTCAGTGTCCATTCCGCTACATGGTGTTTCACAGGTACTTGAAGTGTATGCACACGAGGACCTTGGGGCCCCTGGGATTTCTGTCTGTATGTTAAAATGTTTTAATATCTTATTTATATTTGGTAATAAAAGGCTGCTATGGCCATTAAAACTCCAGTTGGTGTCATGTCTGGTTATTTATTAGAGTGGTCAGTGGAGTGGCGGTCAGGCAGTTTTTTGGGCAAAAAACATCCTTTGTACCTAGTCATGTCTCTTATAGTTAGTGGATGCTGGAGCGGGTTGCAAAAAGCCTTTCAGGCCAGGCCATGTGTCCTCTGTTATGAGTTCTATCCCCCATAGACATGGGAAAAGAGTACAGACTTGAGGAGCAGAGGCAGCAGTCCTGTCTCTGGAACGACATGCTGGGAGTCATGAGCTTGATGCATAGAACCTTTGGCAAGTCAGAGCCCTCTGAATGAGCACCATTGACCCCGGGAAGGAGAGAGACTGTGCAAAGGGAAGATAGCTTAAGAGTGAAATGCTGATGTGGTACTTCCGTAATACGTTATCGGCAAAGAGATGCCAAGTGACTCCAGATAGTGTGTCTATGTGATGTGATGTGTCACTGCCATCTTCTGAAGAACATCTGTAAAGTGCGGAAACTATACTTTTTGTGTGGATATTCTTTTCTTTGAATATAAAGGATGATGGCCATGGAAGTCATGGGAAGGCTTCTGGCAAGGAGTTGGGCACAGTATGGAGGAAGTAGAAGGGCTAAAAGCAGGTGAGTTGTTTGTCTATCCCAGAAGAAGCAGGGTGGGAGCTTGGGTTCTGTAGCACCAAACAGCCAATGACAAGCCCCCTTACATGCCTGGGACATTCATTGCCAAGTAAGTGGATCTGGGACAATCGTAATGTAGAAATTGGGTGGATGAAGAGCCATATTAAAATTATACTAATCCGGTTGTCAATAACTCTACACTCTGCTAAAAGTTTGACCTCTTATGGTTTGTGAAGATTCACTTTAACTTGCTTTACCCACCAGACTTGCACAGTGCAGCTCACAGCAATCTCAGGAGAGTGATTTGTGTCCAAAATCCACAAATATCTAGGAGATCAAATTCTGAAGACTTTCTCGCCTCTAGTATTAGATACATGGGGGTTATGGGACATTGGATGCACCCTGCTACAGCAGAGGACACAACTATTGTATTTACTCAATACAGATTGGAGGTATGGAGGTCACCATTATCACACATAAGGTTATAGTCATGGTGAAAGTATCTGTAATAAGTACTTTACTGTATGCGCTGTTCAAAAACCAACTATCATACTCCAACCTTCAATAGAAAATGACATCTTGGGAATGAAAGTGTGGATGTGATTGGTGTCTCTGGGGTAACACAGACAGTTCATATTATGTGATTTGATAAAAATATAAAATATTGTCTCTGATGATTGTATGGTTGCACCATCTCTGTGTAGATAAATATGGAACACACCCTTTCTTCTCTCTTTTTACACAAAGTGCCGTAAACCCATCAACCAACCACAATGCAGTAATTCCGAATTTAATTGCATGACTGTTATAGATTATTACACTTTGTACATTGTTTTCTTATTAAATAGGCCTCACAGAGTTCAGTCTTCTCACTTTACTCCTCTACTCTCAGCGATGGCGTCTTCTCATCTGAAAGAGGATCTGGAATGTTCCATCTGTCATAAAATTTATATGGATCCTGTAACCCTGAAATGTGGACACAACTTCTGCCAAGTCTGTATTGATTATGTGCTGGATATACAGGAGGAGGATGGAGGATATTTATGTCCTGAATGTGGAGAAAAATTCCGGAATCGTCCTGTCCTTCAGAAGAACATTACTCTGTGTAAGATATTGGAGACCCTCCAGACTACGCAGGGTGATCAGGACAAAACGGGGGTCTTCTGTACTTACTGTATTCACACTTCTGTACCTGCTGTGATATCCTGCCTGCTGTGTGAAGCTTCTCTGTGTGACAATCACCTGAGAGTCCACAGCAAGTCACCAGAACACGTCTTATGTGACCCCACCACTTCCCTGGAGAACAGGAAATGCCCCGTCCATAAGAAGATCCTGGAATATTACTGCACTGAGGACTCCACCTGTATCTGTGTGTCCTGCAGTTTGGCTAGAGACCATCGAGGACACCAGGTGGAGACTCTGGACGAGGCCTCTGAGAAGAAGAAAAAGAAACTGAGAAATGTTCTGCAGAAACTGCTGCCAGGGAGAGAAAAGATGTAGCAAAGAGTCCAGATTCTGCAGGAACACAGGAGGAAAGTACAAAGAAAAGCAGATGGTGAAACAGAGAGAGTCACTGCCCTGTTCAGAAACCTCAGGAGACAGCTGGAAGACCTGGAGAAGAGAGTCCTGAGTGAGATCTCCGGGCAGGCAGAGCGGGTCTACCTCTTCATGTCAGATATGATCCGGGAGCTGGAAATAAAGATTGACGAGCTGTACAGTAAGATATTTAACATTGAGGAGCTGTGTAACATGACGGATCCACTGACTGTCCTACAGGAATCAGACACGGGTGACTTGTGTGATACTGAGGATGGAGATGATGAGGACAGAGAGAGACATGATAAACTCCTCCATGATGGAGGGGGTCTGGATATGGTGGGGATCTCACAAACATTACACACAGGTTTATCTGATATCATATCTGGGGTAAATGTAGGCCCACCTGTCTATCCACATTCTACTACAAAGGGCAAAGGTCACATAATTACTAGGCTGTTCCGTCCACGCCCCCAACCCACCCCAACCATACAGCACTTACACCACCACGCTGGAGGACTAAATATTGAGGCTGTACAGCAAACATCGGGGGTTACAGAGATATTACTGGATGTGAGTACAGCTGGTAATCATCTACGTATCTCAGATGACAGAAAAACTGCAATCTACTTACCACATCAGAATCACCCAGAAACACCAGAGAGATTTCAGGATTATCCTCAGGTGATGAGCAGTCAGAGTTTCTCCACAGGGAGTAATTACTGGGAAGTGGATGTCGGGGGGTCAGAGTACTGGGCAGTCGGGATGTGTTACCCCAGTATAGAGAGGAGAGGAGATCAGTCAGTGATTGGATATAATAGGAAGTCCTGGGTTTTGAGGAGGGGGTTGGATAATGAGTACTCAGTGGTTCATGACAGAAATGAGATCCCATTACCCAGCGGTGTTTCAAGTAAGAGAGTCAGGATAGATCTGGATTATGAGGTCGGGCAGATCTCCTTTTATGATCTGTGTGACCCGATCCGACACCTCCACACCTTCACCACCACCTTCACCGAGCCCCTCCATGCTGGGGTATGGGTAGGAGATGGGCGTATAAAGATATGTGGGGGGAATCAGATGTGAGAGAACTTCCCAGAGACTGGTCACATCATAAGGTGGAGAACCTGATTGGTGCAATACTCAGCCAATAGGGGGAAGCAGAGGACAAGAAACAACATTATTGATTTATGTATAAAGCTGCCGGTTCCGGGGCCGTCATCTTCATCCTAAACCTCACTTCACTACCTAGTGTGTCACTGACCAGGAACAAGCATGCAGGAGGGCAGAGTGTTCAGCCTTCACTGGCTGCATGCTTGTTCTTGGTCAGTGACACACTAGGTAGTGTATCAGGATTGTGAGCCTGTATCATTAGATTATATCTATAGCCAAAAACTTGTTTTCAATCTTTTTTTTTTCAAATATGAATTTTTATTCAGGAATTCAAAATAGATACATTAACATTTTGATATAGAATACATCACCAACTTGACATTTATTGTAACAACTCTTTTACACTTTACTTATCTTATATTCCTTCATTATTTTCCTTTTTTTTTTTTTAATACCCATCCTTTCCCCCACCCCTCATTAACCCACCCTCCCTAAATAAAAAAAAAAAAAAAAAAGGTATATTATATTATATTTAATCAAAGTGATCTGCGACCAGTGATGTAAAGGACAAATTACTTCCCATATCTTATTTTCCTCAACTTATCCTGTTATGAATTGTTTCCCTTCATCAGAGACAATAAAATGGTTCCATAAATCCCATATTTTTTTATACTGTTCCTGTCTATTTTGTGATGAGGCGATTTATTCTTCCATCCTCCTAATATCCTCTACCCTATGTATCCATTCCGCTATGGAGGGAGGTTGTATTTTTTTCCGGTTACCTGGGATGCATGCCTTTGCCGCATTTACCAAATAAGGGATAATAGAATTTTCATATCTCCCTACTGGTATATCCGACACATGTATCAGAATAAAAAAGATCGGTTTTTCTTCTATTTTGTATTCAGTAAATTTCTGAATAATGGTCTTCACCCCCGCCCAAAATGGTTTTATATTAACGCAGGTTTAGAGGATATGAAACAGTGTACCTACTTCTTTTCTGCATCTCCAACACAGGTCAGATTCCCTCGGGTACCAACTATGTATTTTCTTGGGTGTAATATACCATCTCATTATAAGCTTGTAATTCATCTCCTGAATTTTAGTACAGCTAGATGGTTTAAAAGTAAACCTTAATATCCTCTGGATCTGTTCATTTGATAAATCGCATTCCAGACCCCTTCCCCACTTTTCCACCCATGGTAGCTCTGGTTGCTCTTCCGGATTCGTCAATAGACCGTAAGCAATTGATAGTGTATGTAATAAATTCCCTGACTTTACACAATATTGTTCAAATCTCGTTAATGTTCTACCAAAGCTTTCCGGATTTGGTATTGAGGCCAGATAGTGATGTAGTTGGATTGCTTGGCATATTATATGTTCCAGTTCTATCAATCAATTGGTTCATTGAGGGCCATTTTTTTTGTATAAAAAATTACGAAGCTTGTTCCTGTTTCTTCTCCCTTAGTATTGTAAACTGTCTCTCATCTAAACCCGGGGTAAACTGGGGATTCCCCAGTATTGGGAACAGAGGAGACTCATTTGTTGTCAGTTTGGTATATATATTTAATTGCCTGCATGTACGTAATGTATTTCCTATTATTAGATGGTGTTTCAGATCTTTAGGTAGTGACTGACAGCACCATATCGCTCTCTTCAGGTCTACCTCCGTTTGCGCTTGTTCAATTTGTACCCAAAGTTTATTTTCCGAATGGTGCCACCAATCCAAAACTCTACTCACATGAGTAGCCTGATAGTATGCACGTATGTCCGGGAATGCTAGACCTCCCTTTTTCTTTGGTAGAGATAAGATTCTACGTGCTATTCGTGGTCTTTTATGGGACCAGATATATTTCACAAATAAGGAGTGTACCGCCTTAAAAAAAAGGCTCGGGATCCTAACCGGTAACGTCGCAACAAGTATAAGAATTTTGGCAAAACTGTCATCTTTAACCACTTTAATACCGGGCACTTCCCTCCCTTCCTGCCCAGGCCAAATTTCCCCTTTTAGCGCTGTTGCATTTTGAATGACAATTGCGCGGTCATGCAACACTGTACTTACACCAAATTTATGCCATTTTCCCCCCACAAATAGAGCTTTCTTTTGGTGGTATTTGATCACCTCTGGGTTTTTTCCTTTTTGCTAAACAAATAAAAAAAGACCAAAAAGTTTGAAAAAAAAAAAATTTTTTTTTGTTTATGTTATACAATTTTGAAAAAAAATAATTTTTTTCCTGCACTGATGAGCACTGATGAGACTGCACTGACAGGCACTGATGAGGAGGCACTGATGGGGTGGCACTGATGGGATGGCACTGATAGGCGGCACTGATAGGCGGCACAGATATGCGGCACTGATAGGCACTGATATGTGGCACTGATAGGTAGCACAGATAAGCAGCATTGGTGGGCACTGATAGGCGGCACTGCTAGGCACTGGTAGGCAGCATTGATGGGCACTGATAGGTGGCACTGACGGGCACTGATAGGTGGCACTGACGGGCACTGATAGGGGGCACTGATAGGCACTGATGGGCGGCACTGATCGGCACTGATGGGCGGCACTGATGGGCACTAATGGGCACTGATAGGCGGCACTGGTGGGCAATAATGGGCACTGGTGGGCGACACTGAAAGATGGCAATGATGGGCACTTGTGGGCAGCACTGATAGGGAGGGCACTGGTGGGCATCACTGATGGGGAGGGCAATAGGGGGCTCCCTGAGCCCTGATTGCCATCCCTGGTGGCCATATTGGGCATCCCAGGGGTCATAGTGGGCATCCCTGGGATCATAGTGGGCATCCCTGGTGGTTCTAGTGGCATCCCCCCCCCCCGAGGGTCTGCACTGGTAATCAATGATCTGATTACCAGCGCCGACCCCCCCCCCCCTGTCAAGGGAGCCGCCGATCGGCGCTCCTTTACTCGTGCCTGTCAGGCACGAACTGAGGAAAGCCGATCAACGGCTCTTCCTATTTACTATGTGACCAGCCGTGATTGGACACGGCTGATCACATGGTAAAGAGCTACGTCAGTAGTCTCTTTACCGAGATCGGAGATGCAGGGTGTCAAACTGACACCTCGCATCACCGATCGCCGCTCTGCGCGCCC